>NW_021131772.1:0-156609 GCF_004193835.3 Ostrinia furnacalis | reverse complement strand
ATGACGTATTATGTCGTGACGAATCAGAACGGAATCGGATTACATTATGCAACTCGTCAGAAGCCATACGACACAACACTAGCGTATGACACCGATTCCGTTCTGATGCGTCACGACAGAACACGTCAGTCAGATAAATATAAACTCGGCTTCAGGAGTCGTGTCATAATCATACTCATCATCAAGAAGTCAGAACACTGTTTTCATATTTTCGAGTCTATTTGTAACTGTCACTCATACCAGGCCTGTTCATCTCCGCGAGTTTACATCGAAAACAAAACACGCACGATGGCCCACCTACAGGATACTATTCGACAAGGCCTCACATACGAGCGAACATTGACTCACGCACGCGTATTCTTGTGTATGATGGAAGAAAATAAAGAAAATGGTGTACTAAATACTGTGCAGTATTTAACTGCCTAAATAATAATAAAATCACAGAATGTACTTTTTTAAGTTACCTCAAGACACTGAGAGGTAAATAAGTAGTTAATATTATTCATGATAATTCATGCTAAATCATGTATTTCCTCCGCCATTTTCCGCAGTTTGGCACCTCACGTCACATCATTTTACCGAAGTCAGCCCTATAGCTTCGGCGCAGTGCCGATCACTGACGTTTGTCGACAAAATGGTGCTTGACTCTTGAGACAGGCTAAATTACACCATATTGTTAATGACATTGAGCATACATTTTTTTAAATACCTTCGCGAAGTAAAACTTCTGTACGTAGTACTTATTTATTATTCTGTGCTCATACTAGTAAACCCTTTTCCCATGCATGCAATTTCCAATCTAATTTATTCCGCCACCTTCCACAAATCTTCAAATGAAACAAACAGAGCAACTTTGGTAAAACTTAATATTGCTTTTAAATTACAATTATTATTAGAATACTTATAGCTAATGGAACGTAATGTACAGTCTACTACTAGTAGTTAGTCTATCCGCATGAGGGGCTCCGCAGCGCGGAGAAATGCCTTCTCGAACTCCATGGTCGAGAAACGGTCCACAGAAGCCCTAGAAAGTCATAAAGTATTAATAAAAGCAAAATAAATACCTCAGTAACTATAGCTATAGACAATTTCTCCAACGTATCTCTAAAAAAAATATTTGTTTAAAAACGAAATTGCACTCAACATCGCCCTTGCTAGGACTGTTGTGATTGCCGGTTACAGATATGTGTCAAGATGTGCACAAGTTTGTACAAATGTTTATGCAAAACTTACAAATATTTGTGAAACATTTTTGCAAAGATAGCGTACACAATGGACGACTCATTGTTGTCATGAAAGTTGATGAGATTTTTTTCGAAATTGACTTTTATAAATTGCTTTTCAATATCCTGTAAGAGAGCGCTTGAACCACAGCTTGAACAACTTTTCATATCGCTCAAATATAATGTACTAATATTTGCAAACATCTTGGCACATATCTGTCCCGGCTTTATGTTATATTTGCACGACATTAACTCCATCGTCCGTCTCCATCATCATTGGAGAAGGCCTATGTTCAGCAGTGGACGTCCTGTGGCTGAAATGATGGTGATCCTCACCTAGCAGCCTCGATAATCCGCTTCCTCTCATCCGAGGGCAGCGCGATGACCTCTAATATGGCCCTGGCGTATTCGTCAGGCTCGGCGGCCAGGAAGCCTGTTCGCGAGCCGGCAGAAGTTTCAATGATGTCCGCTAGAGGGCCGCCTGAGCGGTGCGCGATGGTAACAAGGCCTGCCGCCATGCACTCCACTACGCCTGGGCAAGAAGAATACGTCAGAAGTTTATAAGACGGTTCAAGGTCACCCAAAGGGCAATAAAGCGTGCTGTGGTCGGAGTTTCTCTGCGTGATTGAATCAATAATAAGATTCGCAGGAAAACCAAAGTGACCGACATAACCCGCAGTGGGCGGCCACATAGCTCGTAGCGCTTAAGGCCGCTAGGGCAGAAAGGTTCTTGAGTGGCAACCGTAATGTGGGCAGGTCTCCCACTAGATGGACTGACGATCCGAAACCAGGGCGCCTGTCCCGGGCGACAATATAAGGAGGGTGCCAAATGGAAAAGAGGGAGGGGGCGCCACAATGCAATTTTCGATTTTTTTGTCCTAGAAAAACGTCGTGGATGCTCACTGATGCCGAAGTGCTCGTTCCACATGGCGTGCAGTGCAATACTGCTGGTCTGGTAGAGCTGCAGCAGGCGCGTAGGGCGCAGTCACGCGCACACTAGACCGCGCTCACATGCTGCCCTAGTGGCAGGGAGTATTTGAGTAGCCGCCACTCACTGATAGGCGCCAAATGGACTCTCCAAGGGGGCGCCAAATGGACCTAGATTCGTGGAGATCTAGAGAGATGCCAACTAATGCGCCGAGTTCCAAACCCAGTGTCGCGTTAGAATTTCACACAAACAAAGTACATAATCAAAATAAAAACAGTACATTGCGAAGAGTGTGTGTCATGCATGCTACCACCATTGCTGTCGCGATCAATGTGTTATGTTTTTGGGCATATTGCTGCGACACTGGCCCCGCCCCCTTTTCACATGTCCCTTTAGTTTTTGTGATATTTGGAGGATGCTCACTGATTCCGAATCCGAAGTGCTCGTTCCACATAGCGTGCAGCGCAATACTGCTGGTCTGGTAGAGCTGCACCAGGCTTACACGCACACTAGAACCCTAGACACTAGGGCGAGGCACACTTACTGATGCCGAAGTGCTCGTTCCACATGGCATGCAGCGCAATACTGCTGGTCTGGTAGAGCTGCAGCAGGCTCACACGCACACTAGAACCCTAGACACTAGGGCGGGGCACACTAGGGCGCACACTTACTGATGCCGAAGTGCTCGTTCCACATAGCATGCAGTGCAAATTGCAATACTGCTGGTCTGGTAGAGCTGAGGGCACGCACACTAAGGGCCTTGCCACACTGGCGAATTACACGAATGAATGGCCTCGTGTTCACCGCGGAGACGCGGTGTGTTCGCTGCGACGCCGCTCCGCTTTGAAAACGCTTGCAATCCGTCAGTGTGGCAGCTCACAAAGCCGCGATCACACGCTGCCCTAGTGGCAGGGAGTTTGAGTGGTCTTCTTTTTGTAGGGACGCTGGGAGGGGCCCTGGAAAAATTCGTGGTTACTCACTAATGCCAAAGTGCTCGTTCCACATGGCATGCAGCGCAATACTGCTGGTCTGGTAGAGCTGCAGCAGGCGCGCGTAGGGCGCGTTGACGACGAACTGCACGTTGTCCTCGAGCGCGAGGTGCTTGGCGAGGTCCTTCAGGTTCTGGGGGGTTACTCCGAAAACCGTGATCCGCAATTTCGAAAGCTGCCATCCCTCTCTCGCAAAGCGAGATGCCAGCTTGAGCGACGGTGACAGAAGGATACGTAACTACGTAAACCGCGTTTCGGAGTAGACCGCTTGGACCCGCTCCTCGTCAGATTCTCTAAGGGGGCGCGAAATAAAGAGAAGGGACGCTGGGAGGGGGCGCCACAATACCAATTTGGAATTTTCGCCCTAGTTACAAAAAAATCGTAAATTCGTGACTGCTCACTGATGCCGAAGTGCTCACACGCACACTAGGCCGCGATCACAGGCTGCCCTTGTGGCATGGAGGATGAGTGGCCTTCTTTTTGACGCTGAGAGGGGGCGCTATAAAACAATTTTGGAATTTTTTTCCTAGAAAAACGTCGTGGATGCTCACTGATGCCGAAGTGCTCGTTCCACATGGCATGCAGCGCAATACTGCTGGTCTGGTAGAGCTGCAGCAGGCTCACACGCACACTAGAACCCTAGACACTAGGGCGCACACTTACTAATGCCGAAGTGCTCGTTCCACATAGCATGCAGCGCAATACTGCTGGTCTGGTAGAGCTGCAGCAGGCTCATACGCACACTAGAACCCTAGACACTAGGGCGCACACTTACTGATGCCGAAGTGCTCGTTCCACATGGCATGCAGCGCAATACTGCTGGTCTGGTAGAGCTGCAGCAGGCTCATACGCACACTAGAACCCTAGACACTAGGGCGCACACTTACTGATGCCGAAGTGCTCGTTCCACATGGCGTGCAGCGCAATACTGCTGGTCTGGTAGAACACGCACACTAGGCCGCGAACACACGCTGCCCTAGTGGCAGGGAGTATTTGAGCCGCCACTCACTGATAGGCACGGACCTAAGGGGGGGCGCCAAATGAAAAGAATGGACGCTGGGAGGAGGCACCACGATACTTTTTTGGATTTTTTGTCTTGGTTACGCCTTGGTTATATCCTGGGATCGCTCAAACCCGGAATGGTGTCACTTACTGATGCCGAAGTGCTCGTTCCACATGGCATGCAGCGCAATACTGCTGGTCTGGTAGAGCTGCAGCAGGCGCGCGTAGGGCGCGTTGATGACGAACTGCACGTTGTCCTCGAGCGCGAGGTGCTTGGCGAGGTCCTTCAGGTTCTGAGGGGTTACTCCGAAAACCGTGATCCGCAATTTCGAAAGCTGCCATCCCTCTCTCAAAGCGAGATGCCAGCGTGAGCGAAGGTGACAGAAGGATACGCAACTACGTAAACCGCGTTTCGGAGTAGACCGCCTGGACCCGCTCCTCGTCAGATTCTCTAAGGGGGCGCGAAATAAAGAGAAGGGACGCTGGGAGGGGGCGCCACAATACCAATTTGGAATTTTCGCCCTAGTTACAAAAAAAAAGTAAATTCGTGACTGCTCACTGATGCCGAAGTGCTCACACGCACACTAGGCCGCGATCACACGCTGCCCTAGTGGCAGGGAGTTTGAGTGGCCTTCTTTTTGACGCTGAGAGGGGGCGCTATAAAACAATTTTGGAATTTTTGTCCTAAAAAAACGTCGTGGATGCTCACTGATGCCGAAGTGCTCGTTCCACATGGCATGCAGCGCAATACTGCTGGTCTGGTAGAGCTGCAGCAGGCGCGCGTAGGGCGCGTTGACGACGAACTGTACGTTGTCCTCGAGCGCGAGGTGCTTGGCGAGGTCCTTCAGGTTCTGCACGCGCTCCTCGTCTTCCGCGTTCCTGCAGCCGCCTACGAGGACCAGTTTGATCTGGAATTGGGCGGATAAATCCGGTTATTGGAAGTTTCTTGGGTATAATAGCAATAATTTGAATTAGGCGGTTATCACACTGCGCCGCGCTCCGCCGCGGAGCGCGTGATTTTCATATAAAAAATCACGCGCGCGGACGCGTTGTCAGTGTGAAGTGCCGCGCGTGTTTTCTATACAAACTGAGGTACTTGCATACAATGATTAAATCTGTCGCCCCGCGCTCCGCGGCGGAGCGCGGCGCAGTGTGATAATCGCCTTAGGCCTGTTTTCACCATCAATCCCTAATTTTTAAGTGACCCCTGTGGTAACAGATAACAGGAATTTTGTTTTCATAAGGGTCACTTAAAAATTAGGGATTGATGGCGAAAACGGGCATTGGTCTGTCATTTAACTTATCAAAAAACTACCCGATATGTTTTTTGCTGTAAGAAATCAAAGAAAACTGACAGACATAAAACGCGCCAAGCTCAAAAGTAGGGTCTTGAACGTCATTACGTTACAAAAAATGTAGCACGGCGTGACGTCACGCGGAACATCAACGCACCATAATTTCATAATTACTTTTTTTTTCAACAAATAAAAATATGTATGTTCAATTTTTTTTTACAATATCTTTGACAGACAATAGGGATGATGACTGGGTAATGAAATCGAAATTCTATTTAGTCCGTCAGACAGATAGGTAATTAGAAAATATTAGACTCATATTTTTTTTTAAAAATTCCATAATCGAATAATTACAGTATTATATCGAGTTGAAATGTCGCGTGATGTAACTTTTGAGTAAAAATTCTACTCAAGCGTGACGTATCGCGCAATTTCAACTCGATGTAGCACTGTTATTATTTAATTATGAAAGAAAATAAAAAATATGAGTCTAATATTTTCTAATTATCTGTCTGACGGACAAATAATTGAAATTTTGTCATCTAGCCTATTTGAAACTATAGATCTAGCACTTAACTCAATCAGTGCCTGAGATATGGGAGTAGTCCGGGAGGGTGTTTTTGGGACGTCAAACAAACGTCAGAGAGACTTCAAATGTGCTTCAGATTTGTATGCTTTGTCACGTAATAATATGTCAATGTTACCCCTCCCGTGCCGCTCCCATACATCAGGCACTGACTGAGTTAGCGCTAGAGCAATAGGTTGCTTGAGTGAATTTTAAACAGGTTTTAACGCGATACGCGGATAGGTAACATTGAAATAATACCTGTATTTGCCTGACGTTTCGACCGAGTTGCACCGGCCGTGGTCACAGGCTGACTCACGTTAAAACCTGTTTAAATTAATTCAATCAGGCAACGCGAAAGTTTCAAATTATTTATAGGTTGCCTGAGGCTTAAAACGAACCACGAAAATAGGAAACAAAATAAATTTAAAAAACCAAAAGGGCTTTGTTTTGTTTGTTTGTTTTGTTAAAAAAAAATTATTAGTAATTGTTATTACACAAAAAACTAATATTCCCGTTAGCCCCTCGTACTAAGCTAAATATGCTTGTATCACGAGTGAGCTCACCACGATAGTCGAGCGGCGGCCTCTAGTAAAGCCTGGTCCGTGAGCACGTAGAATTTTGTCCAATGACCCCAAGCTACCCATCCTTATCGCTCGCGCGTAATTATGTTGCTGTTGCGCTCGCACACTCACTGCGGGCGCCCGTCGCACAGTCGCGACAGCAATATAATTACGCGCGAGCGATAAGGATGGGTAGCTTGGGGTCATTGGACAAAATTCTACGTGCTCCCGGACCAGACTATACCTCCAGCAAGTAAGTACCTTATTCCACAGCATCTCGTTCTTGACCAGCAGATTCCGTAGCTCATACATGGCCTGCAGCATCAGCGGGTGGTCTTTCTCCGGCCGGAACTGGCCCACGGACAGGATTCGGATCGGATCCGAGTCTTTGACGAGCGATCGGAGCTGCTTCAGCTCTGTCACCTGGAGGCAGGATGTATAGGGATGTGAAATAATCGTTCGTTCGTTTCAGCCAAATGACGTCCACTACTAGACAAAGGCATCCCCCAAGGTGCGGGGCACATAGCTCGTAGAGACGATGGCCGTTGGGGCAGAAAAGTTCTCGAGTGGCAACCACGGGCTGGAAGTCGTAGCGTGAGCAGGCATCCTACTAGGTGGACCTACGATCTGGTAAAGGTCGCGTTAGGAACCTGGATGCGGGCAGAGCAACCGTTCATTGTGGAAATAATCGATCGAATCGGATATAATCGATCTTTTCTTCTTAACGTGGAGCGCCTTAGAACCAGGAGGGTCGAAAGGAAATAGGAACAGGTAGAACATAAAATGATACTGCATCTCATCCGATGATTTCGGAGCGTGACGTAAATCAATTAGTGACCTCTCACACTAGTGTCTTTTAAACGTCGTTGNCCACGCCTGGCCGCCATCCGACGCAACGCCATGATCAGCGAGTCCGACGTGAGGGAGGAAACCAGTTCAATATGGACTGCGCGCACCGTGAGGCAGGTAAATAGGACACCATAGCGCTTTTCCCGTCGCCGGCCAATGGAAACCTCCATCGGCCCAAACAGGTCCAGCCCACAGTGTGAAAAAGGTCGCTGGTGATGTGCAACTCGGGCTTCGGGTAACTCACCCATCCGTGGCGCCTGCGGCCTGCTCTTGCGAATCCTGCACAGCATGCACCTGGATACTACGGCCTTGACGGTAGGTCTCAGCCGCAACAGCCAGTAACGCTGTCTTAACTCGTTCACAACAGTCTCCTGATTACCATGAGCCGCCCTCGTGTGGTAGTGACGTACGATAAGTCTGGCTACGGGATGTCGACCATCTAGAATTACCGGTCTCTTCACCTCCATGCTCACGTTCGCCGCGGCGTCGATGCGACCGCCGACTCTGAGCACGCCATGTTCGTCTAGATAGGGAGACAAGGAAAGTAACCTGCTGCTGCGGTGCAATGACCTCTCATTCGTGATCGCAGCCAAGTCATCCGGAAAGCTATCGCTTTGCGATTGTTTTATCAACAACCGCTCAGCACACTCCATTAGGTCCCGGTCGATCTGCCCGGACCGTCCTCTGCAGATATTTATAAATTTTAACACGGTAGCCGTAGTCCGTAACAAACGAAGCCAGGAAGAAAATCGTTCCGGGTCTGGTACGGGCAGATCAACCGAGACGTGTTTCAAGACTGCAACGCACTCTGACGTCACNAAAAGCAGCATCGATCGCTTCAACTCCGTGTCGGCGCCCCTCAGGTTAGTACCGTTATCAGAGTAGAGATGAAGAGGCCAGCCACGCCTGGCCGCCATCCGACGCAACGCCATGATCAGCGAGTCCGACGTGAGGGAGGAAACCAGTTCAATATGGACTGCGCGCACCGTGAGGCAGGTAAATAGGACACCATAGCGCTTTTCCCGTCGCCGGCCAATGGAAACCTCCATCGGCCCAAACAGGTCCAGCCCACAGTGTGAAAAAGGTCGCTGGTGATGTGCAACTCGGGCTTCNGTGTATTATTGGGCATTCTGTCAAACCAGAGTGAGCGCAGCGAACGGTCGGAAGCGAAGCGGACGACTGGGGGACAGAATGCCCAATAATACACTACTAGTACAAAACAATTTCCTTAAACAATTTCAAGGAAATTGTTTTTCTTTTGCCATAACTATCATTCATTGAGGTATTAGATTCCACTATTTTAATAAAAAACCGGCCAAGTGCGAGTCGGGCTCGCACACCGAGGGTTCCGCCGTACAAACGTAGCGGTTTACAATTTATGACGTATTAAATCAAATTACTTACTTGATTCCGTTGCGAGTAGTGGCGAATTTCAAAATATGCGGTATGTTTATTTTTTATTTATTTATTTTTCCTATATTTGCATTATAGGTACCTACCTCAGCGTTTTGAATTTTTGCGTTGATTTAGAATTTCTCACAGTTTAGAGGCAGTTAGATTTAAGAAGTGTTTGATATGAATTTCAACTTTAATATCTCTACGCGTTCATGTGAAAAAGGGTAGGTAGTAAGTTTATATTTTTTTATAATTTTTTATAATTTTCCTATACAATGTATTTTGTTTTTGGAATAAATAAATTGGAATTGGAATTGGAATTATTAAAAAAATATTTTATGTCATGTAAGCAAACATAATATTTTAAATTTTATATAACTTCAAATTTATCATTTTCGCAATTTTTCCTTTATCTGCACTATATAACGTTGCTTCGTCCCGAATTTCAAGATTCTGAGTTCACAGGAAGCACCTTGTAGGTTTTGATTCCCTAGCGTGTGACGGAAATTCGTCTTAGGTGTCGGTATAAACTGCTGTATCTTTTGATCGCGTTAACTTAGAAGTTTGATTTTTTTACTTCTTAAAGGGACAATAGGTCTAGGATCGTTACATTCCCTCTAATATGGTCGAGTGAAGCGATGGCTGGTTCACTCGTCATGTCTGTGAACAGGCGCTGCTTTCGGGGACTGGTCAATCCAAGTTATTCAAATTTATGTATGCGAGTAATTTCTACTAGTACCTTAATATGTTAGTCTAGATATTAGCACGTCACTACCTTGTTTAATAAACCACGCAATCTTGTATACCTACCCATTCTTATGAAACACCATACAAGAATGCATGGTAAATTCAGTGAACTGCTCCTGAATCGAATGTACCTACTACTACTATTTCTATTTATTTATATTAACCGGCAGACAGTGGTGACTGAGTTTGTTGCGGCGCTTCTTCTCAGCACTTGCCAAATGTTGGTCTCGAAGCGCTGGTAGGGTAAAAAGATTATGAGACATGTAGAGGCTCCTTAAGAGCAGAGTTCTCGTACTTTCCTATGACAGGTAAGTTGGAAGACGTACCGAGAAGAAAATGGTTGGGGGTAAGCGACTCAACGTCCCCTGGTTCGACAGACACGTGCATCAGGGGGCGGCTGTTGACAATATTTTCCACCTCAGCCATCAGAGTGCTCAACACTTCCTCCCGTGGTGCACGCTCAGATAATATGACTTTCAGCGATGTCTTCACGCTACGTACGAGCCTCTCCCACGCCCCACCCCAATGGGGACTGGCGGGAGGGATAAAAGTCCACTCCATCCCGTTGTTAATGCCCTCGTTACTTAACTTTTCAGTGTCCAAAAGCAGCATCGATCGCTTCAACTCCGTGTCGGCGCCCCTCAGGTTAGTACCGTTATCAGAGTAGAGATGAAGAGGCCAGCCACGCCTGGCCGCCATCAGACGCAACGCCATGATCAGCGAGTCCGACGTGAGGGAGGAAACCAGTTCAATATGGACTGCGCGCACCGTGAGGCAGGTAAATAGGACACCATAGCGCTTTTCCCGTCGCCGGCCAATGGAAACCTCCATCGGCCCAAACAGGTCCAGCCCACAGTGTGAAAAGGGTCGCTGGTGATGTGCAACTATTGTGGACCGCCGCTCGACTATTGTGGTGAGCTCACTCGTGACACAAGCATATTTAGCTTAGTACGAGGGGCTAACGGGAGTATTAGTAATTTGTGTAATAACAAATTACTAATAATCTTTTAAAAAAAAAAAAAACTCGGGCTTCGGGTAACTCACCCATCCGTGGCGCCTGCGGCCTGCTCTTGCGAATCCTGCACAGCATGCACCTGGATACTACGGCCTTGACGGTAGGTCTCAGGCTCTNCCGCCCCCCCTCGCACGTGGCGCCGCAGGGCGGCGGGTAGCGGAACCAAACGAATTTAAATCTTAGGCGCGAATTAGTTTAAATTTTAGGCGCGTCGCTAACAGTCGTTGTATCGCCACCTTAGACTGCCAAACAAGTAACGCAAAAGCGGAGTGTGGGGATTGCATTACTTTTCCGAAAATAACGTTACGTTGCCGCGCCACAATGCTCGAAAGACGCTATTGTGTGGGGTCCCTATAACAAATTCTTTTTAACGCCATTCGCGCGTCTAAGGCGGCAACGTTTCTTCCTATTTATGCTTTTATCATGTAAAAAGAGAAAACGACGAATTATTTCATAGAACAATAATCGTTCTTTTTTACAAAAAAAAATCGATTATTTGTCGATAAATCTGTTGTACCAAATCGATTATTATTCGGCGGGAAAATCGATATTTGTCGATAAATCTATTTTACACATAGAGATATAGAGAGATGCCAACTAATGAGCTGATTTCGAAACTCAGTGTCGCATTAGAAATTCACACTCACAAAGTAATAAAAATATGTGCTCATTATCCACTGCGGTATCAGTACTCAACGTTCGAATAATATTTAGTACTACACAAGCAATGTAAACTGTTTACATTATGACGTCGCTGCTGTCACGAGCAATGTGTTCTGTTTTTGGGCATATTGCTACAGAATAATAATAATAAGTACTACGTACAGAAGTTTTACTTCGCGAAGTTATTTAAAATAATGTATGCTCAATTTCATTAACAATATTATGGTGTAATTTAGCCTGTCTCAAGAGTCAAGCACCATTTTGTTGACAAACGTCAGTGATCGGCACTGCGCCGAAGCTATAGGGCTGACTTCGGTAAAATGATGTGACGTGAGGTGCCAAACTGCGGAAAATGGCGGAGGAAATACATGATTTAGCATGAATTATCATGAATAATATTAACTACTTATTTTACCTCTCAGTGTCTTGAGGCAACTTAAAAAAGTACATTCTGTGTTTTTATTATTATTTAGGCAGTTAAATACTGCACAGTATTTAGTACACCATTTTCTTTATTTTCTTCCGTCATACACAAGAATACGCGTGCGTGAGTCAATGTTCGCTCGTATGTGAGGCCTTGTCGAATAGTATCCTGTAGGTGGGCCATCGTGCGTGTTTTGTTTTCGATGTTAACTCGCGGAGATGAACAGGCCTGATATTGCTGCGACACCGGCCCCGCCCCTTTTTCACCCTTTAGTTTCTGTGAGCGGACTCACCTCGCACGGCGGATACACCCTGTAGGTGCTGAAGGGAATGTTCCAGAGGTCGTTGACGTGGTCCTCCGTCCACGTGCCGTTGACCATAACCACGTCCGCGCAGCGCCCCATCCAGCCGTATAGCTAAAACAAACACATCATCAGAAATATTTTTATTTTCCCACTAATATTATAAATGCGAAAGTTTGCGTGGATGTATGGATGTTTGTTACTCTTTCACGCAAAAACTACTGAATGAATTTTGTTTGTTGTTCAAACTAAATTTCAATAAATAAATAATACGTGGGTAAAAAGCGCCATCTATCGTCATTGGTTAAAATCTACAGCCAAAAAATTTTGACGTTCGTAAATATTCATGCGGGGGAAACCGTTAAACGCCATCTGTCAACAACATTAGTAATTAAACGAGGTCCACGTATGAAATATACGCGGAAAGGAGCCTTCTTCAGCCTGTCACAAAATGATAAAATCCTATCCCATCATAAGCCACGTCCTGTAACTGCGACAAACAAATGAACTAACGCCCGTATTCACAAACGATGCTTGCTCAAGTGAAGCAGCAAATCGAACGCACAGCGTTGAATAGAGCTCTGTGATTGGTTCGTGTGTGACCCTGTGCGTCCACGCGCAATGTGAGACCTCATAATAACGTTTGTGAATACGGGTGTAAGAGATACAGCCTGTTAGTACTGTGCATCTCTTTTAACTACTTTTAGAAGTACCTATCTATCAGTAAGTGAAGTACCACTATTAATTAATCCATTGCCAAAAGATAGCTTTAAATAAACTTTTTTATGCCTGTTTATAGTATTTTCGTTTTTCTGTATAATTAGATTTTTGGTAGCTTTTAAATTAATACCTAGTTAATTTAATTCACATCAGTGAGTGTAACAGCCCACGGGGCATTGGGCGGGGAATAAGAACTAATAAAGAAGAACAACCGCACTTACCCACTCGAAGACCTTATAATACAGCACCTTCAGCCAAGTAAAAACGGGGTTCCGAGCGATCACGGACGAGTTATTATGCGCCACGATGCGGTGTTTGACACGGCGCGTCTTTGCCGCCGTGTTCGCGGGGTAGTGGGTGTAACAGCCCACGGGGCATTGGGCGGGGAATAAGAACTAATAAAGAAGAACAACCGCACTTACCCACCCGAACAGCTTGTAGTAAAGCACCTTCAGCCAAGTGAACACGGGGTTCCGTGCGATCACGGACGAGTTATTATGCGCCACGATGCGGTGTTTGACACGGCGCGTCATGGCCGCCGTGATGGTGGGGTAGTGTGTGTAACAGCCCACGGGGAATTGGGCGGGGAATAAGAACTAATAAAGAAGAACAACCGCACTTACCCACCCGAACAGCTTGTAGTAAAGCACCTTCAGCCAAGTAAACACGGGGTTCCGAGCGATCACGGACGAGTTTTTGTGCGCCACGATGCGGGGCTCCGTCATGGCCGCCGTGATGGTGGGGTAGTAAGTGTAACAGTCCACGGGGCATTGAGCGGGGAATAAGAACTGATAAAGAACAACCGCACTTACCCACCCGAAGACCTTATAATACAGGACTTTCAGCCAAGTGAACACGGGGTTCCGTGCGATCACGGACGAGTTATTATGCGCCACGATGCGGTGTTTGACACGGCGCGTCATGGCCGCCGTGATGGTGGGGTAGTGAGTGTAACAGCCCACGGGGCATTGGACGGGGAATAAGAACTAATAAAGAACAACCGCACTTACCCACCCGAAGACCTTATAATAAAGCACCTTCAGCCAAGTAAACACGGGGTTCCGAGCGATCACGGACGAGTTATTATGCGCCACGATGCGGTGTTTGACACGGCGCGTCATGGCCGCCGTGATGGTGGGGTAGTGAGTGTAACAACCCACGGGGCATTGGGCGGGGAATACGAACTAATAAAGAAGAACAACCGCACTTACCCACCCGAACAGCTTGTAGTAAAGCACCTTCAGCCAAGTGAACACGGGGTTCCGAGCGATCACGGACGAGTTATTATGCGCCACGATGCGGTGTTTGACACGGCGCGTCATTGCCGCCGTGATGGTGGGGTAGTGGGTGTAACAGCCCACGGGGCATTGCGCCAGGTACCGGAATATGGGGTACGTGAACGCGAAACCGGTGGTGTCTATGTACACGTCTGGAATGAGGAGGAATATGTTTTATCTAAGAGTAAACTTTATATGACGACACTTAAGGGGCTAATGGCCGTTTTCACCATCAATATCTATGTTATAAGTGACCCCATGGTAACACATAACAGGAATATTGTTTTCATAGGGGTCACTTAAAAATTAGGGATTGATGGTGAAAATGAGTATGAGCGTTTTCGGTGTTAAATGAGCGGATAGAAAACAAGGTAAACCAACAGTAAAAAAGTATCGACGTTACGAGTTTGTCGTTAAATCGAGTGATGTTATAAAGCGTTTACACTTTGAAAGTCATTAAAGTAATTTTATGTAATCGATTTATGTATAAAAAGTCGTAAAAGTCAATACAGTCACTTATTTTTTTGGAATTAGGCTTTTTACACGTCCGTCCCATTTATAGCTGAGAATTAGCAGCGAAAGAAAATCAAGTCACTATTGTTTCAGACCCCTTTTCAGAGGTTTACAAAAGTATTTACATTGTGATAGAATTTAAAATCAACCAAAATAACCTAACTTTGGCCAGGTACGAAGCGAGTGGAAAACATACCTAATTACATACATACATACATATATAATTAATTTTACCTTTTGTAGCATAAGATTAGCCTAGAGGTTAAACTGTCAAATAAGTTATACAATAAATAATTTATTATTATTATTATTTATTATTATACCCCATTTCTCTTTTTTTTTCAGCTTTCTCTCTATAGTTAACTACAAATCTTTTACTGGACATTAGTACATAATTCCCCTTATTAATAAAAAGTTACACCTGGATTATCAAAATGACATTTCCATACCAAATGACAACTTAAGCAAGAGTTCAACTAGGGTGTAACTTTCATTAATAAGACCCAATGGGTGTATTTACCTGGATTCAGCTTCATAAATGCTTCCATCCCCAGTATCATTGAGCCCAGGCTCTGCAAGATAAGCGTGAAGTACGGGTAGGACTTCGCTTCGATGACTTTCTTCATGGACAACCGGATGAATGTGATCTTTTCTGGCTCAACTTTCACGTTGAACTGGTTCTGGGCTTTGTCCAATATCGTCTGGGGCTCTGCTGTCTCCACTGTGTATATGAAGATGTTGGTGTCTGGATATCTGGAAGCAGAAGTGTATACAGGGTGTTAGGTAAATGGGTATATGAGCCGACACTAGCCCATGTTGACATGGTCATATAAATGGTATGGTGAAGTCAGAAAATTGATATTTTCATTTTAATTATTTTAATTTTCATACAAATCGGATTTTATAAAATTTATTTTGTATGAAAAAAATGATTATATACCTATAAATCATCATATACTCATATACCCATTTACCTAACACCCTGTATACAGTTTTTAACCAAATCTCATCACTTATAAATCGTTTCATTCACGAAGACGCGCCCCACCACTTTTTGGTCGAGGGAAGCGCGGGATACGGGGAGTTTGATCCGAGCATCATTATTGTAGTGTGTGTGTGATAACAGCGTTGCAATTGGATAATTCGATGAGTGCACACGGATGCTCGGATCAAACGTCCCGCACTCCGCGCTGACCTCGACCAAAAGTGGTGGGGCGCGTATTCTTGATCTATATAAAATATGTTTATCTGCTGTTATTGAATGTAAAATACAAATTGATAACTTATAAGAATATAATTATGTTAAAACTTAGCTACTAACTTACCATAGAAGAAAATTTTGTATTTAAACAACTGTTTAAACAAGTGTGAGTATTGATTTGATAACAATACAATGAAGTTTAGTATACTGTATTGTTACTATAGTGTAATACTGTAGTATTCTAGTTTACAGTATTTATCATGTAGTTATTTAATGTTGAGTCAGAATTATAAGAAATGCTAACCGAATTTAAATATGAATAAAGTATGTATCAATATTAAACATCAATAAAAATATTAATTGCATGAGATAAGTAATCTTTTTTTTATAATGGACTGAGAAATATAATTGGAATTATTACTGATAACACTAACTGCAGTTAAAACCTATCTGTAAGAACTATACTATAACATAATATCAATTGTTTTCATCTACAATATCGGGAATGGGAATAACAGACAGAAAATTGTGGAAATCTCTATAGCAACTAACTTTTTCTATCTTTTTAAGATTTTAAGGATTTCAACTAGGGGATTGGATGGATTTTCTAGATTTTAAGTATAATATTGTTACTAACACAACTCTGTATGGATCATAATGGTCTGAAAATAAACGTATTATTGTTATTATTATTAAGTAATTAACCTATTTGACTGATAAATAACAGTAAAATAATAGTCCAACTGTCCAACTGATAATACCTCCATCACCTAAACTTGATTAAAGTAAATAATGAAACATAACACACATTTAAATAAACCACGATAGCCGAACGGTAAGAGGTCGTACTGGCCGACTCGTGATTCGGGGAAAGGGGAACCGGATTCTGTCCCCGCCGATGCTCGACTATTATGATGAGCTCACTCGTTATACAAGCATATTTATCTTAATACGAGGGGCTAACGGTACTAAGTAATTTGTTACTAAAGCCCGGTCCGTGAGCACGATAGCAATATAATTACGTGCGAGCGATAAGGATGGGTAGCTAGGGGTCATTGGACAAAATTCTACGTGCTCACGGACCAGACTATACACAAATTACTAAAAATATTTTTTCAAAACGTATTTATTTATAACACACCTGGCTAGTAACGCCTTGATGGCCACCCACAGAACTCTCTCTCCGCCTCCGCCAGCGTTAGCGTACGGATGGAAGAAGGCCACATTCGTTCCATCTCGCTTTCTCCGTTGCAGTTTACGCTCCTTGATACGCATGTACCATGATGCAAATATGAATGCACACGGCACGATCACAAAAGCACCGAACAGAATAATCCCTATGAAAAATAGGGGCAGCACGATCATTAACCTGTAAAGAAATTGTTTTATACTAACTTAGTATCTAATATACTACATTTTTTTAATATTATGCCGAATATGTTGGTTTGTTGCTTGAGCAAATACTATTTCATATTAAGATCTTTTTTTTTTATTTTGGCAATGAATGTTGACAATAATCCTAAAATTTGCAACAATGTACCTACTTAAAATCTGTATTATTTCACGCCGTCTTAGTAGGTCTTGGCTTTCTAATAGGTAGGTACACAAGAAAATCTAGACTACATTGGAAATAAAGCAGTGTTTACATGGGCATTTAAACTATTTTCACAATCATAATTACGTTAAATATATATAGAAGTAGGGTGAAATGAACTGCAAATAATGATCGTAGGGAAACAAATATCATAAAAACAGTATTTTAGAAGAAAACACAAGTTATTACAACTTACATGAAACATAGAAAAAACATTATGACTAGGAATAGGATCTACTTTTACTGGTTCACAATACATACACAAACTTAGTTTTGCCTAAATATGCACTTTACAGGCATTTATGAAATTAATTTAAATTTTATTTTAATAAAAATAACCTTTCCAGTCATCTGATGTGTACATCAAGACGGAAAGATTATTTTAACGTTTATCTCAAATGTCATTGAAGTTAAAATGTAATGCAACGACTAAATAATACAATGGAGGCGCTTTGATTGATTTTTAAAAACCGACCAAGTGCGAGTCGGACTCGCACACTGAGGGTTCCGTACAAAACTTTGATTTTGTTACAGCTTACAGGTACTATAAAAACGACGCTGAAAAAGTATAAAACAAGATTTTCAGAATACTGAACTGAACAAACTTGCTAATGTAGTTGCATAGTAATTTTCATGTTTGGAAAGGCGTAGTCACACGTTGTCAAAGTGCTACGGTAGGTAGGTATATGTAACGTGTGACTACGCCTTTCCAAACATGAAAATTACCTACTATGCAACTACATTAGCAAGTTTGTTCAGTTCAGTATTCTGAAAATCTTGTTTTATACTTTTTCAGCGTCGTTTTTTGTCGTAGTTGGGTTTTAGTTTTTTTACTTTCTATTTATTATTTGTACTATTTTGGTGTTAAAGTGTATTTGTGGCGCATAATATTAACAAAAATTAAATTGATGAACTAATAAGTAGTAAAGAAGCTATGAACGAAAAGATGTGAATTATATGCAATCAGCCCTTGAATACAGGTAAAGTCACAAGCAAATGCTAGTAAAATATATATATTCAAAATGTACAAGTAAAGCGCTTTCAAATGATACCAAACACGGCATATTTATCTTAACTTTATTTTTTAACTCTGTATGTTTTGTCCGCTAGAGGGCGCCACATTAGATTTTGTGAAACCCCATCCATATCCATATAGCCTATAACCAGCGGACAATTAAGACGCTTCTAATGATATGTCATTTGTCGAATTCTGGTAGTTTAGAAGTTACGAGGGAACACATGAACATCAGAACATACATACATACATACATAGCCTGTCAAAATCATAACCCTCCTTTGGCTTTGCCGTAGTCGGGTAAAAAATAGACAGACTTGAGTATTTGATATGAATTTCAATTTAATACTTTTACTCGTTCATGAGGAACATGATGGTATTTTTGATATTTTTTCCATCGATATAAATACGTCTAGTTTCACCTACTTTCATTTATGTGCACTTTATCAAGCAAGAGCAAGACTCACTCACGTTCACGTCTCAGTCACACTGCTCACACTGGTCTTTATAATGCGTGCATGTATCAAGCACGTTTATTTTAAAGGTATACCCAGTCCATAGTATACACGTCAATGGCGAGTGAATGAATTTTTGTCCTGTCACTTTCATTCATTTTTTTTTCATTGATTGATTGCATAGAGAAAAGTAATACGATTGATTGAAGTTGAAGAGGCGTCGGTGTTTGTCTGTTTTGTTTTTGTCAAAAATATTTTTTGTGGTGCTTTAACCAGCTTGTCTTGTTGAAATTTTTCTTCAGTACTTAGGTACTATATTTCCACGTTTGATTCTATCCGTTTTATGGATTGATTGATGATTGTCTATCATCATAACCTTACTTTCTCAAAATGTAATTTTGCAAGTGGGCTCTTTTAGTGAAGCATGGTTGGTCTCATATTAATCGTTTTATTAATCTAAGTATTAATTTAAGATCTCATAATGTTCAATTCTGTCTTCCAGCCAGATTGGCTTGGCGATTCTTGATCGACTAGGATTAATTTTATAAATTCTAGATATCGTATGTTGAGCTAACAATTATCTAAGTTGCAAGGTATGTAACATACTTTTCAGGAGTAACTCAAATTTTTGAATATTCTTCACATGTTTTTCTCCGTCTTGGAACAACAAAATCTGTGGTAGTGATACATGAGTGGTTGTAATGTCTCAATGCTCAGAAGTAGCTGCTACTGAATTTATGCCAAGATATTCCTTGTTCTATCACAACATGACCCAGATTCGAATTTAAAAGCATGAAGCTGTTGAATTTTCTGTAATGGAACATTTGTGTTCATCTTGGCTACAAGTAATGCATGGTTACAGCACCAACCATGCATTACTTGTAGCCAAGTCAACCACATGAGTGAACAATCTTTGAGTCCATTTAACTGTTCAACTTATCCCTTTCGCACCTGAGATTTTCGTTCCTTTGTTTTGCAATGAAAACTATATTATTTTGGCAAAGAAGTGGTAATATTAATGTAAAAAATAGTAAAAAAAATCCAGCGTACAACAGGACTTTGGAAAGTCGATATCACGATAGTGAGCTCTGGAGTTGACTTCTACCAACTCACGATCGTGCATTTATAAGTTTTAACGAGATTTTTATGCAATGATAATGTCCGCTTACCAGAAAAATATTTAAAATGAAATAAAATGCATCTGGTTATTAGAAAAGACTTATTTTATAATTGCTAACATTATAGCTTAGGTACAACATTACAGTATTTTGTTTTCATTGGAATGTAAATGTTCTTTCAACATACAAATTATAAATTAAACGAAATTCACATAATTTTATATGAGATCATTTTCATGTTCATTTGCGAGATAAACTCATGTTTCTTAGGAAACAAAAATTTTACACAAAAACAAAGAAATTAACTAAAAGGCCTTTCTGGCTGTGCAACTTTACTATGTGGTTTGCCGTGCCCCCAGTACTGTCCTTGCGTTACAGGTGCGTTGCCGGCCTTTAAGGTAAAGATACGCTCTCTTCTTGAAAGCTTGCATGTCGTATCCGTCCGGAAACACCGCAGACGACAGTCCATTCCACAGTTTGGTTGTACGGGGCAGGAAGTTTCTAGAGAAACGTACTGTTGTGGACTGCCAACCATCTAAGTGGATGGAAGTGCTGTCGGGTAGATCGGTGGCAAAAGTGGCGGCAGGAATAAGTCCGGACAATTCTTCGAAGCACTCCCCGTGATACATGCGATAGAAGATGCACAGTGAGGATACATATCTCTACGCAGCGCCAAGGGGTCAAGCAAATCCAAAATGTCTTGGCAGGTAGGCTTGTCTATTGAACAAGGTGTTAGCTTTGACTTTTTAGAACAAGATGGGTCTGCTTTTCTACCATCCATATTATCAGACGTAGACTTCCTCTTAGATATTCAATTGCCCAGCAGCCACAGATGGGTGAGGCGGAGAGGATAGGATCAACTTCACCTTTTTCATCATTTTTCGGCTGTGGAGGGAAAATCTCTTGGTCGTTATCGACAAAGTCCAACTCGGAACAGTCACCCTCGTCGAGGAAGCCCAAAACGAGGTCGTTGTTCAATGGCAAATATCGAAAAATAACTTAAAAATTAATAAATTCACGATCATGCGTTGGTACAATTGCAACCCAGATATCACGATAGTGAGCTGGTATTTTTTTCATAAATTTAATCGGTAATTGCTTAGAATATAGAAGAAATTTATAGTTATTCAGATGCATCATACACTCAATGATGTAATACAATCAAAATATCAATGAATTCCTACGAAAATTGCAATAAAATAAATATTACTTACGACGTCCAGTGACGGGGTCAAGAAACGCAGCCATTTTTCCGGTGCGCTCTCCTGCCGCACAATTTATAAACGCAGTAAGTACCACTTACTGCATTTATGATTGTTTTGAATATTCTGAATCCTGACATCGCGATCTATAAGAATCAAAGACCCGTTTTTTTCTATCTATCTTAGAACGGAAGATACATATTATCATAAACGCAGTAAAGAGCAGATTGTAGGTTTCTTCACATACTATGTTAGCAGTAAGAGCACATAATAACTTAATATTACGTGAATACTCGCGCTTACTTAATTTGCTACACAGTAATAGTGCAGTATGTGCCAATTACATCATTCTTATTATGTTTCTACAATTTTACTGGTAAAACGTTTTAGGAAGAAATTACTGTAAAAAATGTGAAAAATGTTTACAATGATCCAATGTCGGAAATCACGAAATAAACACTTACGCGTGGAATCTTATGTCACTTCCAGGACAGCACGTACTACCGCAACCACGCACTACAAAATTTTGCACCAATTCTTGTGATAAAACAATGATTATTTCCTGTAAACAATCTCAAACGAAATTAACTGCTTAATAAACAAAATAGTAAACAACCGCCATGATGGGCCGGATTGGGCCGATGTTGCCACATGGTACCGATTACCCAGGAATTGGGATTGTAATTCCCTGATTCGCCAACACATTAAGCCTAAATGGCCGACAATTTTGTGATTTTTTATTTAACTAGGTAATCTTAGTTTCAAATATTAATTATTTATTTGTTTAACTTTTGATTTGGTTAGTGTATTGGCTATTTCGAAGAATTTACAAGGAGATTTAAATCAGAAGATAGCAATACTACAGTTCACACTAAAAAGAGAGGTAGGGCCGCAGAGAGCGAGATAGATATAAGTAGGTATTTGACTCAAGTTTTGTTCCAAACTCTGCCCTCCATTTTTATCTGTAGCTTCATGGAGGTGGCTCACTTCACTAGACCTGTCAAAAATTGCAAGTGTCAAACCACAGAGTATGTAAATGTAATCCTATTCACAGCAATGGAAAATAGTTTTAGCCGTTGTGAAATAAAGAAAATATTTAATCGTACCGAAAGGAAATCATATTAAACTGGTGGTCCAGGGTCTATGGAAACTTTCCAGGTAATTTTCAACTCTACTCGTATTTTATTATTTATTATTAGTTACAATAATTTGTTTAGGTATTTTTTTTATTATTCCTCCTTCGGGTACGTTGTACGGCAGATTGTGGGGCTTGATCCCACTTAAAACTTATTCCCACCACAGAAATATGGTTCCCACTGTTGTTAAATAGTTGCCTAAAAAACAATGCATTTGGTAAATAACAAGAAACAAAATAGGTATAGCCTGACCAGGAACATAAAAACCCTGGCATAGAGGCGCGTCAATTGCATTTGATAGTGCAACACTGAGTACAGTCGCACCTGTGTTAAATTAATAGGAATGTTTCTTGAAACAAATAGTTTTGATATTTACAGTTTATTTACAAATTGTCTATAATATACAATACTGAAAGCTATTACATTACATTTGTTCATAAAAATGATATGTAGCATGCAAAAGATCCCTTTATATTGCAATTAAAGTGCATTCACTCCAAAATCCTAATTGATACTAATATAAGCCCAGAGAGACTAAAAATATAAGCCGAAAATAAATTGAATTAGAAGAATTTAATGCTGTCCTTTTTTATACAAGTCTCAATATTTAGTTTACACAACCGCATCACCAATAGTTATACAGATTCTAGACTACATATCTACTAAAACGGGACTATTCAGTCAATACATTATAAGCGTAGTAAATTTTGCTCCAAAATATCACTTGTTACACTTACATAAAGGTATAATTGAAATTGATGTCATCTGAACAACGCCATCTACCGGTACATTTACTATAAGGCCGTATACAGAAAGAAAGCTACAGCGCTGGTAATCCGCGCAGGAAAGTATATGAACGCGCGCCGATAAGCATTGATCGGCGCCGACAAGTTTCAACACGCGCTGGTCAGCACTGGACGCTGCCATATAAAATGCCATTTAACTTGCTTCCTTTGGGAACATAAGCGCTTATAAGTTTCCAGCTTTCTTTCTGTATACGGTCTTAGGCTGGTTGACCCCAACGCCAACGTCCCTAGTCCAACCCGTTTCTCTATAAAGTTACAGTTAAAAGTCACGATAGCTCATAAAGATAATATTCCTTCAGAATAAAGCAACAACCACGAGCTGACCATTTTTTTTATGACAATGGATGTCATTTGTGTGTCACAGTGTCAGGATTATTTCACTGTTTTGTACAATAAATCAATTATTGAACCAGTCACCACGTAAAATCTGAAAATATATCAGAGTTCATATTTTCAGCATGAAAATAAGTGCTAACGAGCTGTCAAATAGTTGCAAAAACGTTTGTTTGACGTGACGGCGACGGCATCACGCATCTTTTTTTTTACACAGTGCTAGTGTCATCTCGCTCGCTCAGTTCTTTGTTGCTCTATTCCGCTAAAGCCCGGTCTGTGAGCACGTAGAATTTTGTCCAATGACCCCAAGCTACCCATCCTTATCGCTCGCGCGTAATTATATCGCTGTCGCGACTGTGCGACGGTCGCCCGCAGTGAGTGTGCGAGCGCGTCAGCAATATAATTACGCGCGAGCGATAAGGATGGGTAGCTTAGGGTCATTGGACATAACTTTATGGATCTAACGCTGGGGTCAATGCCTGGAACTAGTCTAACCATTATAATCTCCGTTTCACTTGATATGTATCTGGACGTATGTAGACGCCGCGTCGGCTCTTCTCCATTGCAACCACGCTGCCGTTTGTGGGTCGGATCTGTCACCTCGAGCCTCAAGCTGTTGGTAATACGCCTCCCGTATGATTCTGAACGCGTCCACGCTTCTGTACGGCAGTTTGGTGATCGGGTCTATGTAGCGGGCTGGCCTCCTGTAATGAGTAAATTAAAATAATTGAGTACTTAATTAAATAAATACAATAAAGGTATTTATTTAACAAAGTACGCATTTAGTGTTAAAAATTCTTTCTTGTTACAATACTTTACAAAAACTGAAGTAACATCACTGGTGCCATACCCACGTAATGCCGCCATAGGCGTCTAATGCCCGTTTTCACCATCAAGCCGTAATTTTTAAGTGACCCCTATGAAAAATAAATTCCTGTTAAGTGTTAGCATACGTCACTTAAAAATTAAGGATTCATGGTGAAAACTTGCATAACACACATAAATCTGATTAAAATTACATTCACATGTAACTTGTGTGTGCCATCTGGAAATTGACCTAGGACCTCTGGATCAAGAGTCCAAAATACAAATCATAAAA
The DNA here is from genome assembly GCF_004193835.3 of Ostrinia furnacalis. NCBI lineage: Eukaryota > Metazoa > Arthropoda > Insecta > Lepidoptera > Crambidae > Ostrinia > Ostrinia furnacalis. The sequence goes on along the minus strand of NW_021131772.1, from coordinate 132,181 downwards.
TCGAAATACTAAAGGCGAAAAAGATAATAGATATTATGTTAATAGATAGACAGCAGCATAGGTATCCATGCAGCAGTTATAGTAAGTTATCTGTTTATTTACTTTTTCTCTTTGATCTGTGGTTGACTGGTAGAGAATGCCTGCTGGCCATTAGTACATTTTCTTCCAAGGAATAAAGACAAAACAAATATAGATAATAATTTAATACATACTTAGTGACAGCGCACAGCAGTTCCCGCCTCCTCTTGACCGGCCTCTTGGGGAAGCAAGAGCGGAAGGCTCTGTCTTTGATGTCGTTTTCGAAAGATAGCAACGTTCGCTCGTAGTGTTTCACTTGATTGCTCTTAGGTTTGTCCGGCTTTTCTGCTTTACTGAAATATCAGTGATAAATTATTAGCTTTTTAGATCCAAAAACACTTTAGATAGAATAAAAACTACAATTTCGGCATCACATACAAATTGCACTCATTACACAAACAGCAAGCTGAAGTGGCAATGAGCAGGGCACGTAGTACGCAGAACTGACGGCCGATGGGGCAGCAAGATTCTGGACTGGAGGTCACGTACGGAAAAGCGCAACATAAGACGTCCGATCACAAGGTGGACCGACGAACTCAAAAAGGTTACCTAACCTAACCAACCGATCATTATCATGGAAATCATTGGGATCATTGATGAAAAACCTACAAATCGTCAAATACTTAATCAAATCAAATCAAATCATTTATTTAAATAAAAAGTAACTTAACATCTTTTAGACGTTATCAATGTAAAGAATCGTTAATGTATTTAATTACTTACGGCAAAGATTCAACATCCAAGTCATCATCCGGGCCGATAACTTCCACATCAATTTTGGTATCAGTCTTAGCGAATTCGTCTGTCTCAGTTTTCAGATCTGTCATTGACACGTCTGCATTTTCATCTGGCAGAAAGCCTATGAAATAAATAAATATTATTCATTATAGAAAATGTCGGAGTCCGTATTTGCGCCTTCTAGTTGGCGCCGAATAAGGTCTATCAGTTGGCGCCAACTTACGCCACTTTAGAGTAAGGTAATGTCACGTGTTCGTGGCTAAGAAAATCATAACTGTACCTCTAGCATGAACAACTTTCGTCTTCAAATCGTTTGCGTATTCGACAAAACTCGATACTCAACCTTCGAATTAAACGATAACGTGACAATTTTGATGGTCAAAATAAGTTTCGTGCAACCATTTCTCATACCAAGTTCACCTTATGACACTTTCACAAGGGCGCTGTTTTAGTTTTCGTACTAAATCTTTTGATGGCGATTCGAATACGCAAACGATTCGAAGTCGAAAGTTTTTCGTGCTAGAGATACTGGTGATCGCTAAAGCGGTAGGGAGGACTATCGCATTTGCTTGCTCTCGCCAGGATGGCGCTACTGTAGAGTAAGTCACTTGCTATAAAAACGATAGCCTTCATTGGCGCCTTTAGTTTAGTCGCCAGTAGTTTAAATTGCCAATAATGAATGTCTTCAAAGGATATTAAACTTTATAAATTCAATGTAAGTATCAAAATACACTTACCTTCTTCACTTTTGATGATGTCACTTAGCGTGAGATCTGCTATCGGCGTTAAACTTGTCTTTTCATCGTCTGGATTTGAAATCGGTACAGAAAACGAATGATATCTGAAAGATACACACTTATTTTAAGATCACAGACAAAATCAACCAAGTTATAATGTTCATAATCATGGACATTTTATGGAATTATAATTAAGTATGCCTCCTGAAATAAATTCAATCTTCAGTAACTTAAATAAAAAATTAATCTTAAAACAAATTATTCTCACCTTATAACAGGACCAGTAATCGTTTTCTTTGTAGGACGTATCTTCTTTCTCTCCAATTCAATTTGTTCAAACCTCTCTGAAACATAAGGAAACAAGCTGTAGGTAAGTGTTTTTTTATTTTAGACTATTCTTCTGTTATGACTGCTACTTTGAGCTAAGATTTTCACATTAAAACACCCCAAGAAGGTTTAACAACCACAGCTAAAACAGTTGTAGCTCAATGAAGATAAATTTGTTCCCCAGTCGACGAAGCACATGATGTCATGCCCTGCGTGCCCAAACAACTGCAGGAAGATTTAATGAAGGCTACTGACAACGCCACTCTTGTGGCGGAATTTTGGGCTGACACTGTGTAGGTTTGTTGTCGACACAACAAGAAGAAAAATAGAATAATGAGAAAAATAATGCCTCAATGATGTACAAATCTATTTAACTATTTTTTACATTACCTAAGCTCTTCAAATTCTCTTTTTCTGTAACAAGGGCTTCTTCTAGCAATTCTTCTTGTGTGGGCATCTTTTCCTCGATTTTCTTTGGTTTCTTCTTTTTCAGTTCGGACCGGATTTTGATTCTCTGCAGTGTTTCTGCTGACTTTACCGCTGTACTCTGCCTGATTGATTTGCGCCCTGAAATCATAGTGAATACATTTTAATGATAACCAAAGGGAAGATGCACACCTACGTAATGTAATTTTTAGTCATATTGCATGTGTACCTACTGTATTACGCACTGTACAAAGGCAAAAGTCATTTAACAAGTAACTAAACCACTTCTGCATAGATATCAATGAACAATAACCAATTGACCTTATTTATACCTACTGCATTCAAAATCGATTTCTTAATGCTATTTTACTGTTCTACACTTTACTGCACTAGCAAGCTAACTTTGAATTGGTTGGAAAATAATACAAAATCTTACCAAAAGAAATATCAGCATATTTTTCTGATTTATCAGCCTTTTCTTCTTTTGGCTTCAGTTCCTTTGGTTTCTTTACAATGACTTTTTTTGGTTTGTCTACTGCTGCTGATGCTCCTGCTACTTTCTTCTTCCTGTTGGGATCCTACAAGAACAATATTATCCAGTAGATACACAAATCCTTCACTGTCTTAAAGTATTTGTTGTAATTTTTGCTGTTTTTCCTAGATTTACCTTAAAAATGTAACAAAGCCGTTTTTAATGGCATTAAATACTAACGGATCATTAACAATCTTAATTACTAATAGTTAATGATTGCAATAAGAATATGACAATGTCATTCATTGAATAGCTAGTATGAATCGCATAAATACCACAGAAAGTCTGTGGTATTTTACCACAGAAATTTTGTGGTATTTTAGTGATGTATATTTCAGAGCATTAGTTCACTCAAATCCACAATTCTTTAGCATTTTAATATAAATTACCTTATATGCCTTAGTGCCAACTTTTCTTTTCTGCTTTTCATCGGTTTCCTGATCAGACACCGGTTCGTCATTTTCATCAATATCAAAATCGGAGTCCACCACATCCTCCGTTTCTTTTTCTTGACTGAAATGTTAAATATTCAAAATAATAACAATCATTTCTTTATTTAATATAGGTTAATTCTTTCATAGTGTCTGAATTTGTATGATTTTTTCACAAACAGGCAAGTATATTTTACAATATTCCTCTGGGGTCAGAGGGTACAGTTGAAATGTACCTACTACTGTGTGAGCATCATTTTCTATTTCATTTTATAGTCCAAAACAAGCCTAATGAACGAAACCTAATGAGATTTCATACAAAAATACTCCAAAATTTTGAATGAACTTACACATAATCGTTATCCTCAGCTACTTCCTGAAAGCCACCGTACGTGGTTTTGTAGAAATCATCTTCCTCCTCTTCGTCCAACAGCTTTGCCATGCGATTCCCAGCATTGGAGCGACGTTCCCTCTGAGCCATTCTGATCTACAGATCCCACAAGATCACAACAAGGTAAAGGTTATACTTGATATTATTTGCTATGTATATTCTTTTAACTGAATAAACAAGTCAAAAACAATAATTATCGTTCCGAAATAATTTAAAATGCCGTGAAAATAAATAAATTACACTCAAACAATCACCTTCATACAACAAACAACGATGTGACAAATGACGACAATGACGTCACAAAGTCACACTTGACAATAGTGATGCGAAAATATTTCCGATCTTAATCGATGTAAAGAAAGATACCACTTATCCGAATAAACATTTTAATGTACTATCGGCAAAGTTAATTACCCATTGCCTCGTCTCGTTCTATCGCAAAGAATCACCATTTGATGAGAGCCAGAGCAAAAACGGAAATGGATAGTTAACAGTGTGACTTATTCATAAGGAACGAATATCCAAATCAAGATGTTTCCAGTACAATCTAGCTATTAGAATTTCTATTATTGTTGGTATTATGTATTATATTATCTGTGGTATTATGTTATATTTTTAACCGAGAGAAAAAAGGAGGAGTCTATTTATGTTCGGCTGTATGTATTTATTTTCTATGTATGTTCACCGATTAGGTGTACTCCGTCAATTGTGGACCGATTTTCAAAATTATTTTTTTGTTCGATAGGGTACACTTCTAATGTGGTCCCATTGCCACCAAGTCAGGATCTGATGATGGGTCCTAGGGAAATCAAGGGCAAACCTCAAATTTTATTGGCATATAATAATATTAGGTTTTTCATAATATTATGTACATAATTATTATGTTATTCTAAAGTAATTCAAGTATTACAGTCCAGTCATTTGGTACAAAATAATGGCTTTAGCTGGAACGTTTTCCGCGAGTACTGAAAATTGGTATTTCTATAGATTTTGATGTGCTCTTTACAAATTTTATTTCAACTTTGCGACCTCGTATGGTTGCCGCTCGTGCCGCCATATTGGAAAAATGCTGCCTAGTAGCAGGTTTTCTTAAATGTTTCCTTTCGGATTAATTTTATGCCAAAACATGATCAGAGAAACTAAAACTAGAGAAAATTTCCTATTTTTGATGTCTACATAACCTTCTTATGAAATAATTACATTATTTATTTCATCATCATCATCATCATTTCAGCCATAGCCAGACGTCCACTGCTGAACATGTCCTCCCGAAATGCTTTCCAAGTTGATCGATTGGTAGCGGCCTGCGTCCATCGCTTCCCTGCTACCTTTACGATGTCATCAGTGCACCTTGTTGGTGGACGTCTCACGCTGCGTTTTCCGGTACGCGACCTCCATTCCAGAACCTTGCTGCCCCATCGGCCGTCAGTTCTGAGTACTATGTGCCCTGCCCATTGCCACTTCAGCTTGCTAATGATGTCCATGATTGATATTTTTGGAGTCGGTGCTTATAAATTTAGAACACTTCTTGTCGGTGCCAAGCAGGCTGGCGCTGACTCCGAGAATAATTCAATCATGGTATACATTTGTCCTAATAAATAAATCATGTTATTATTTTCTTCTTTTTAGTGCAGGTTTTTGGAGTCGGTTTGAATTTTTTTGTTAAAATTAATTTTATTAAATAAGATACGTAGCATCACTTTTCAAGTTGAGGAAACTTATCTATTCATTGTGTAAAATAATAATTCAATGATAATATAAAAACTAATTAAAATGTGCTTGAGTTTTTAAGTGGTTTTACAAAATGTATGGATATGGAATTTTAGATAGATCTAGTTTATTATGTAACATAATATTGATACTATTTGAAAGAGCTCGTGAAGCACTTTCAGGGTCCAGTTTTTCGATATCTTGTATAGTTTAGAAATAATCGATTGAGATCACACCTATCGTTTCCATCCTGTAATCAATCAATTAATATTATTAAATCGATACATATGAAAATCGGTTATGTAGCTACTTCACTAGACCTGTCAAAAATTGCAAGTGTCAAACCACAGAGTATGTATGATCCTATTCACAGCAATGGAAAATAGTTTTTAGCCATTGTGAAATAAAGACAACATTATCCCACCAAAAACATTCTGTAAAAAACTAGCCAAGTCTCGATGGAGCTGCTTGTTTATCTCTAAAAAGTAATGAAATCTAGACAAAGTCGTGCCAAGTCTATGGTTCCTTACTGCGATTTCTTTATTATTATAGTTAATGTTGTGTGACTTGGCCGTTGAATTTTTTACGATATTAAACACAAATAAACTCAACGACCTTTAAAATGGACAACGAATCAGATTGTTTTTAATTATAACATAACCTAAGCGAACCTTACAGTATAATAAACGAAATCAACGAAATGCAAATTACACAACATTCAACTTAATCGACGACTTTCTCTAGAAAGGAAAAAAATCTGGACACCGCTTGCTAGTGCTAGCGCCATCTAGCGGTGAGCGATACAGGCGAACACCACGGGGCCGGAGTAGTATTGATTATGAATGTGGTTACTCCAGATCTTCGATTTTCCTAGTTTTTATAGTTTTCCCTTTATGTGGCCATTAAACCCTAACTCTGTACCAAATTTCAGCCCTCTGAGTTAATGGGAAGTACTAGTTCTATTTTGATGATCATCAGTGAGTGAGTGTCGTAAATGCGAAACTTTGCTTTCGCTTAACTTGTGAACTAAATGACCTACAGACTTGAAATTTTGGATTTAAAGTATGTGATTATAGCTTACTAGATGACGAAAATTTCTGCGTTCTGGTCTTATCCAGAGGTTCTCAAATAGGGGCCTGAAAATGCGGCGAAATGGTTCCAGTAAAGGATGGTACGGCAGTGTTTGCTTCGCGCTCGACTTGGCGGGGGCACTGATCGTACCGAAAGGAAATTATATTAAACTGGTGGTCCAGGGTCTATGGAAACTTTCCAGGTAGTTTTCAACTCTACTGGTATTTTATTATTAGTTACAATAATTTGTTTAGGTATTTTTTTTATTAATTCTCTTTCGGGTAGGTACGGCATATTGTGTTGTGACCCACTGTTGTTTAATAGTTGCCTCCAAAAATGTTGTGGGATCTTGTGAACGAAATATGAACACTTGATTTTGGAAAATATCGTCTTTTATTGGAAAAACCACACGCTCGTCTTTGGCTTTGCAGTAAAAATCAGAGTCTCGCCATCTTAGATTAAAAACAATGCAAGAAACAAAATAGGTAGGTACAAGCAAAATTCAGACTAACCGGAACTGTACGTTGTTGGATGAAGCGTTTTTGAGACTACATAGTAGACTGCAATAAGTGTAGATGGTTGGGCTTATGGCCAAACTCTAATACATTTCTCTATATCTTAAACTTCCTTTCCTACATTGACTCCAAATATTTCTTTGATTAGCTGGCTGCATAAATTGGTTTCCCGCCGATCTGTTTATCGGCAAGTACTTAACTGGCCAATGTGCGTCACTCCACGCGATAAACTTTAGTAAAAAAATATGCGAAAAAACCGCTGGCCGCTCTCGTTTGTTTGAACGACATGGATTTGTGAATGTGACGGATCGACCCTCGAGCTTGGTCTCCGTTTCCAGATCTGCAGGTTGGTGGTTTCCATTTTCTGCAGCTATTTGTAGTCACCATTCACACCATCACCACACCAGCCCCCCGCATTTTTAGACTCCCGCTTCCTTGGCGACTCTACCCACTACACCGTATCATGCGATGACCGTGCTAGGAACGTGTGAGGCACAAAAAGCAACACGATACGCTCTACTATGCCCACTGAACGGATCGACGGCGTTCTGTGCAACATTAATTTGTTGACGCTCCGTGCATGGCACGCGACGGTTTTGGTCGGTGACGAAACGGTCTACTGGGAACAGTGTCATACTTTTCAATACAAATAACATTTATTTGCCTGACACGTTCCTAGCACGGTCATGGTATGATACGGTGTAGTGGGTAGAGACCTTTATAGGTATGTATCAGTGGTGAATTTAATCAGTAGGCTAAGTAGGTTGGATTTTAAATAACTTTGGAAAACTAAGGTAGGACTAGGAATCGAACCCACGACCTTTTGCTTGCTGGCTCTAAAGGTTGGGCCAAACCAACGCGTGCAGCCTGCGTGCGCGATGGCGATCAGTAGAAATCGGTAGCACAGTAGCATCGCCATCGCTCACGCGGGCTGCACGCGTTGGTTTGGTCGAACCTTAAACCATCTGAGTTACAGTTAGACATTGGGTGAACCCGTCGAAATTAAGTTATTTTTTTTTAAACGCAAGATAATTTTAATAACTAACTAAGAGGTTAATAACTAACTGGAGCATATGGCGGCAGTATCCATAATGTCTGTTCGGACTTCGGAGCATGGCAAGCAAGGTCAAGGAATTCCAAATAGTTTTAATATTATTTTTTTATCAGCTTAACGTCCGAACCATTCTGAGTCTGACCTAGATGTTGTTAGGTGTAAGAATAAATAAATAAAAGACGTTTTTATTATTTTGTGCGATTTATTCAATTTTAACAGTTTTAATAAGATTTTACTTTCAGTCATCTTAGTTGTTTTTTCAATCTAATAATGCTGTCGTTTTTTGTGTTAATTAAGATACGTTCACAATAATTTTGATGTGTCTAATATTGTGCTACATTCAAATATAAGTGTGTGAGTATCCCAACACCTTCCCATTCAAATGTAGAGCAAATAATATAATTTAGATTAAAATTAGTAGGTAGATAGAGTTTTAACTATGGTTTATTATTCGTTTGACTTCATGTGATTTTACATTTAAACTTTTTAATTACATTACAATATTTTCTACCGAATTTTTATTAAATTCACTATGGTTGCATTATTATGAAATAGTTTGAACATAAAACCACAAGAACTAAATCGCACCAGACATCAAAATTTAAACAATAAAACTTAAGTACAATAATAATACAAACAACGAATGGCTTAAATAATAAAAAATATTAACGAAATCACATTATTTGGAACTAATGACTTTACACGTACTGAAAATAATATAACTGAATGAAAACAATTCATAATAATCTAAAAATTTATATAAATAAACAAAAATACTTACAATGGAATGTTACCGATCAGACATTAATGATGTTCATAACATTAAAATTCTCAATTTAATAATAATAAAATTAGTATTATCCTAGTATATAGACTCTCACAAACATCCGTTCCTTATAGGAGCAGCACTAACGTAATTGAAAATTTAAATAATTTTACCTAACTCACATCCACATAATTATACTATTTTTATTTTATTAAGTTTTACTGAGCCATCAGCCCAAAAGAAAGATAATGAAATTGAAATTAAGTATAATAACACAACATAAGTAGGTATGAATTGTTAAACTCAACAAATGAATGTTACACTTAACAAATTGAATTTTACACTTAACAAATTAAGACTTCTTAAACTAAAAGAAATTCAATGGCGATTGGTGATGCCAGTGGTAGTGGCATTTATTTGTTATTCTCGTACCGAAATACGTATAGTCGTATACTTCGCCATAAGTCAGTTTAAATTAAGTATAAAACTCATAAAATAAAGTAATAATTTTAGTAAATCATCAGCACAACGCCAAAATTATCTTTTTAACTTAAAGTAACTAAATATACTTTATTTCCATAAATAAGTATAAAACTGAGAATTAAATTCTCTACTAAATTAAGAGTTATAAGGCAAAAAACATCTCACAATCCGGAATGAATATCGCAATAGAATTTAATAAATAGCAACAAAATTGTATACAATAATATTGCAGGAAAATAATGTGACGTCTTAAATATTTAAAAAGTGACAACATCAATAAAATATTTTCAAAAAAACTTTACTTATCAAATAAATATAGTACAAAGTGCTACTCGTACTCCCCAATATTCACATCGTAACTTTACTACTATTAAATTCAATATGGTTATTTTAATTTGGCTACTCCTCTCAATCTTAGATACTTAAGATAATATTTTTATCTTAATTGTATTAAAAGTAGGTAATGTCATAAGGAATTCTGATTCTGAGTCTGACCTTTGCATGGTGTTCTTTAGCGTCAGAAAGTAATATTCCTTTAAAGTGTATAATGTCAGTCCGAGATATGCTAGCAGATCTCAATGCATAGCAAGAAGTCTTGGCTTTGTCGACCGAGTTAACACATTTATAAATATTTAGCGATTTTTCGAATGTTTATTGCTCTTCAGTCTCTTGCGAGTCGACATAAAGCAGTTAGAATTTGGAGCTGTCCAAAGTAAGAGGACCTTTGGCAGCTCAACATTTTCTAGCAAAAAAATACACTCGTGTAGAGTTGGAGCTGTCAAAGTAAGAGGACCTTTGGCAGCTCAACATTTTCTGGCCAAAAAATACACTCGTGTAGAGTGTTGTTATCGGGATGAATCCCATTTTTCAATACAGGTAGGTAGGTACTCACCACAGCGCCTTACTTAAAATAGACTTAACTTATGGCTGTTATGGCGTTGCTAGCGTCAGCTTAGACTCCCGTATTGATGTGAGAACACTCCAGCATGGGAGTGAAGCTTGGGCCAGTTCCATCGACCCTAACTAGTAATGCCACAACCTTACAACGAGTCCGAAAAGACACATAGTGAAACTATTTATACAAATATGTACAAAAGCCACGATGAGACGGCAATGTTTGAAGATGCTAAACTGGCAATCTCCAAGCATACTAGTAGATGTTTGTATATGGTTTCTGATTTTCATGGCTCATCGTGTGCAGTAGGAAGTAGGTATCACCAGACCCATTTGCCGCTTCCAAGTCAAAGTTGACAAATGTAGTCAACTTAGCCATGCGATAGCGTGCTAATGTCGCCTCCGATTAACTGACTTAGCTAAATTATGTGTTTGATGAAACCCGGGTCTAACCTAGTGCACTCAACGAAATTAAAATCGCAAACAAGTGACAATCACCATTCCATCTCATCGAAGCTGTGACCTTCTCTTTATTGGGGCGAAGTCGTTCCTCCACTCCAGACCACTCCGGCCCATTCACTTCGCAACAAGGGGTTATTCCACTTAATTCACTGGGGTGTAGTACCAATGGGGAAAGTGGACTAACCCGCAACTAGCAGGTACTTGTTTATGTTACGAGAGACCGTGACATTACAGGTTTACTCTACTTAAAAGTGTAAATTGGACGATGGCAGCAGGCGAAGGTGCCGCTTCGTTCGAAAGTAATTTCAAACAAATGGCATGGAAACTAGTAGTTGCCAGCGGTCAAAGTAGTAGTCATCGTCTGCATTGTACTGCCACTTCCAACTCACACTTATAAGTATTTAATAAAAAATAATATAAATAGAATGCCAGAATTAGATCCAACCACAATACAATAGCAGTTTAAAGAGGTGTTGAAAATATGGTAATAAGTTTGAAGCTGACTACACGCAGCAGCAGCAGGCGACATGTTGCCGCAACATTAACCCTGTTACTAATAAACATTAAACACTCGTTGAACAGTGTTTTAAAGTGGCGTTAAGTGGTTGGGAATGTCACTTTAAAACAGTGTTCAAGAAGTGTGTAACTTTTTATTAATTACACGCTTGTTGTATGGTGTTTTAAAGTGACGATGTGAGATGTCACTTTAAAACAGTGTTCAACAAGTGTGTAAGAGGGTAAAGGTTTCTATGTATTTATATGAAATAGCATCCGTTGTTTATATTCATAGAAATACAGGAAACGGTTGATAGCGGCGAGTCGTTGCCTGCTGCTGCTGCATCCAGTCAGCATTTTAGCTTGTACCTACTTAATTGTCTGTTTTTGTCATCTGCCGTTTCCAAGTCACATTTTTAATAAAAAAAATCTAATAAAACCAGCCAAATGGAAGATTTGTGAGGTATTAATTTGAACAATTTTAAGGTTTGATTGCCCAATGGTTGATAAACATGAAAAAAACTTTCAACACGTCCAAGGAGTTATCCAAATAAATAAAAATATGTATAGAATTATCAATGTTGTGTCAGTGTCTCAAAAACACAAAATGATTGTTTATAATAAAATATAAGATATAAAAAATTAAAAACAAACTTCCTGAAAAATCAATGTTGTGTCTCGAGCGAGCGTTTCAAAACACTAATTGATTATTCAAAACTAATAAATAAATATTTTCAATAGGCATTAAGGTATTTACCCGGATGTAATAATGATAAACATAAATTCCATCAAATAGCTACTCTTTTTACATTCCACACTGTATTTTTCCAACACATACAGGTCAGAATAAAAAAGTCATAATTACAAAATTTATACAAAAAAAGTAATAAAAAATACTCGATTAAACTGAAAACTTGTAATTTAATGGATCATCCTGATGGAAGTGCATCGAATAATCTTTCTGTGCCTTAAAACCATCACAAAATAAGACACAGAAAAGTTCTTGATGGACATTATCCACAAACAAAAGTAAAACTTACGGATTAAAATTACTGTGCTATTAAATCTCCCAACCGATATTTCCATAGCTAAGTACCTACTACAACATCCGAACTCACTGACCGTGAACAAGCATAGGCAAATTACACCACCCTCCCACCAAAAACGTACGTGTGCCTATTCACGGTATGCGATTTAGTTAATGTAGTTCGTACTTACCAATATCTACACTGGCTACGGGAATTAATAGCAAATTAATTTTAAAATCATGGTTTTCTGCAGAACTCCTGATACCATAGTGGAGCTAATGAAAACAACAATTGTTACGTAAATAAAAACGTTTCCCCCTTTATAACAAAAAGTTGAACTCTAGTTTAATATGACATTCAATCAATATGTCATTTTAAACCAGTGTTCATACGTGGTTTAACTTTTTTTTTAATAAGGTCCTTTTGATTTGAACACACTGACAATCCAAATCAAAAAATATGCGTCACCTTTTTTATTATTATCTACTTGTCAACATTGATCTTGCCTTTAGGATCAATGGAAACATGTAACGAACATAAGTCAGTTTAACAAAACAATAGGAAATAAATATAATTTAAAAGTTTCGTAAATTCCCGCGTAATTATTATGAAACAGCAAAAAAATTAAACAAAGAAAAAAACATTTTTCGTTTGAACCATCTGTTGCATCTGAACGAAGAAGTGGACAGACACAGTGATAATTTAAACCAAAAAAGATATTTACTAAAACCAATGAAAATAATAAGTAAGCCTTACCAAACTAGTCCTTTCGTATTATTTACTTGTACAATACTGAGCCCAATCGAACAAGTAACTAATATAAATGTCGTAGTTACAAAAATTAAGGAAATAAATATAATTTCAATGTTTAAAATAACAAATCAGCAAAAGAACAATAATGTAACCAAGTAAAAGTTTTTGTTTTGATTCGGTTATTTGCTGTATCTGCACGGGGAGGAACAGTCACAACAATAATCCAAATCAAAAAAGCTATTTACAGGCGATGAATCATGAAAATTATTATAAGTAAGCAAATCAAATAAAAATATATAACTTGCCTTACCAAACTAGTGCTTTCATATTCCATACTAACATTGAGATGAGCCCCAACGCCCCCAACACAATGCAGCGCCGAATATAAATGTCATAGTTAATTAGCAAAACAGTCAATATTTTCTTGAAAAAGTGCGGGAAAACCAACGTAATATTGATTAATAAAAATAACTTACAGCTCACCACTAGCTTATTAATGAAAACTAAAATTACTCTGCTATTAATTATCGCAAACCAATGTTAGTAGAAGTAAGTACCAACTGCACCAACTCAGCTCGATGTCTATGATTAGGCATATGACACCACCCACCCTCCCAAAATGCCAATGCCTTTTCACAGCGTTACGAGTTCGGATAGTGTATTTGGTACTTACAAACACAGACTTTGATAGAGAAAACTAGAGAAAGTAATTTTAGTTTTCATAAGTCATGGATTTATGCAGAATACCTGACTCTATTGATGAATACAACGCATGATAAAAACACCTGACTGCTATCTTGTTTTGCTTATTGAATATCTGTAATGCCACAGCAACACACAAATAATTCAAATTATGCAATAAAAGACAACCATAAGGTGTTTTATCCGGGTAAATTTAAGATGTATTAAATCGTGTGAACGGCAGGACCGTTCAAAGAAATTGACTCCAGACCTTTCTGTGTATTCGCTTCCTGTTCATGTTTATATACCTGGCTACGTTCCTTAAAACATACAGATATTTAAACATGTTAAATGACAAGCACCAGAAAGGCATTTAGTCAAAGTAGGTAATGAACATGAGTCCGAACTCTTAACTAACATTCATTACTCACAAAATGTGTGAAGACAATAAATAAAACGATATAATTAGAAAAATAATGTTGACGTTAAAAATGAATATGTGAATGGTCGTGCAAAGATGACTAATCCAGACTTTTCTGTGTTTATACCCTGTTTATGTTTAACTACCTGCATGCGAGCTACTACAAACAGGTATTTAAACACGTTAGTGCCGGTTTAGACATCGACAACCGCGAGGTTATAAGTTCTTGTAGATTTTACCTCTAAACGTTACCACACGGTTACCGCCCCAGTGCATCGTCAATGAGAACCACCCAGAAACCGCGGTTATCACGCGTGTCTGAACCAGGCCTTAATGTGTTATTTAACCATCTATGATATCTCGACATTATTATAGATCATCAAAAAAGACATTAAGGGATGATGGTAAAAGGAATTCTTAACTCCACTGGGTAAATGCCATTTCATATTAAATACCTGCGTACGAGCTGAGCTCAATGTGTAACAGGTATTTAATTTAACCCTGTCAAAAATATAAGTTTAATAAATATAAACGTTAGAAAAACAATATAATGTTTACCAGAACGGTCGTGCAAAGGTGGTAGGTACTCTGAGCTTTTTCTGTGAATTAACATCTTAAAAAATCACAAAAAAGGCAAAGAGATTCGCATTTAATTTATCAGACCATTGAAAATAATTACAAATAATATGAAAATGAACACAAAAATTAAAATAAATCTTCTGTTAGTTCCTGCATTTCACGTAAGTGTCAACTAAAACAGTCCGTAGTAGGGGATACTTACAAAGGCTGGTGATTACAGGAATTAACAGAAAACTAGTCAACAAAATGTTAATATTTTTGATGGTCGTGCAAAGATGGTACCCTAAGCTTTTTCTGTGAATTAACATCTTAAAAAATCACAAAAAAAGCAAAGAGGCTTGCATTTGATTCGTATCAGACCATTGAAAATAATTACAAATAATATGAAAATTAACACAAAATTAAAATAAATTTTCTGTTAGTTCCTGCATTTCACATAAGTGTCAACTAAAACAGTCCGTAGTAGGTGATACTTACAAAGGCTGATGATTGCAGGAATTAACAGAAAATTAGTCAACAAAATGTTAATATTTTGGATGGTCGTGCAAAGATCATACCCCAAGCTTTTTCTGTGAATTAACATCTTAAAAAATCACAAAAAAGCAAAGAGGTTTGCATTTGACTTTTATCAGACCATTGTAAATAAAATTATACTTACTTAAATAATATGAATATTAATAAAAAAAAATAAACTATTTTGCTGATAACTCCTGCATTATTTTCACAGTAAGTGCCAATTACTATAGCCCGTAGTAGTTGGCACTCGTGAATGCAGTATTGCAGGGATTAATGAGAAAATAGTTAAAAATGTGCAAAATCTTTTCTGATTAAACTATCAGGTCTACGGAGCTCAGATCTGATAATCCTAATCATAAAATATGTTTTCAGCAGGCATTTAACAAGGAATAAAGAATGCCTTTCTGACTGTGGGTAAACACTTATAATGTTAAAACTTTTTCCATTAATTTTGTTTTGCCACAAAAGATGAGTAAGTAACAAAACGGAATTTAATCATCAATTTTGTTATACTCACTAAGTGAAAATTATTTGTATATTATTACGGGCAATCGTGTGTTCGTATCGGTATCGGCACCAATTTAATTGTGAAAACTTTTTTTCTTGTATCATCGATTTTATGTCCCGCGGCGGTTGACATAAAATTGACCTACGCCATTTATGATGGTTGGATCTTACATTCTTGGAAATGCTGAAGTAACAAAACGGAATTCAAACTATGAAACCTAAAGATATAACTGCTAAACGTATAATACGAAAAATAATATTCAGAAATAGACGGGAAACCAAAAACCATAATTTAGATCGGGACTTAATGTCACGGAGCTCGTTCGCAACATCGGGCCAATCTTAAATATCTTAAAGCTAGATTCTGAAAAATAAGGTTTAATTACTATGTGGGGAAGTATTAAAACCCTATTTTTGTGAAAATTAGGAACTTAATTACAGGTTTTTCCAAGATATAAGTAGTAGTTCGTCGTCATTTTGGTTGGCCAAATAATGAAAGATAATATTAAATTATAATAGCCTCAGACCATACATTGCGCTGCACATCGTCTCAATCTGTAATCCATCGTGAAAAAAAAGCTTTAATGTTTTAAATAAAAAATTAAACCCGGAATATATTCCGGTCAGTAATGTGACACTTAGAGGACAATATCACATTACTTGCTAGAACTAAGGTCCGAGTGTGAACGCAAGAGAAACAATCAGTAACAAAAATTCAAAGTCAAATCTAACAAAACGGACACCTCAAATTATAGAAAATTAATTAATTTAATATGGGAAGTCATTGAAGTCGGCAACACCAAAGGTCTTCCAAAACTAAATGTTGCCGGCTCAAAAAACTACCGATTTAAAATAAAAGAATCAAATTAAATAATTTGATGCAAAATCAGATGAATGCAAATTGAGAAGCAATAAACCCAATGTACATTCACATGATCCGCGATTAAATACGCCGTAAAGACTGAGATCAGTGCAGAGCATGCAAGTCCTAATACTTTTTTAAATAAAACAAATGATGGCCAAAATCACCCACGATGTGAGCGTGAAAATCCAAGAACCCACATTTCTCGAACTTTCTTGGCTGTACATCGTAAAAGTAAAATCGAGAAGGTGTACGATGTTAATGAAGTAAATCACTAACATCATACTGACTGCGTTTAGCTCCAAAATGAGCGGCGTATTGATAGTAGTTACTAACATTCTATAAAAACGTCATCAGGGGTCGCACCAGTCGTCTATTAATTTACTTCACAAGTCGGGAGCTGTGCTACATTGAGCATGAATCTGAAACAAATGCTTGAAGGTTTCAAGACAAAATTCCAAAAGAGCATAAATGGCCGCGCGCTCTATTAAAATTTTGTCGAAACGTATCAGCAAATTCTATCAAATTCTTGCTCAAATTAGCTGCTTAAAATTTGCGCAGGAATGAGCCCTCGAACCTCCGCGAATTACCCAACATCGATGATAGACTGTGTGTAATATTAATAGAAGCTGAATAACAGCCCTAGGCGTTGGATAGAAATGTTTTGCTAACTAAACTCGATACTCTCCGCGGATTCCGGCCAAACAGCAGTCTGTCAAGTCCGGGGTTGCTCAGTAAACCCAAGAAACGGGCACCCATTGCGGGTTCGAGCGGAGTCTAGCCAGGGCAGATTCTAGTTGTCCGAGGGTGTCGTCGATGTCGTTGTTCACGATGTTCAGGTCGAAGTAATGGCCGTAAGTCCGCCGGAGTTGCTCCGACTCACGAACCAGCACTTCGAGCGAGCCGTCGTACTGGAAACGAAGATGTTTGTGAGAAAATGAACACATAAATAACAAACAGCGGTCAAATACCTGCCTTGTCATGCAAAAAAAGAGTTCAAAGTAGAGTACTTGAAAAAATGTTTCAAATAAATCTGCATTCAAAACACGCGTGAACTGTACTACATTAGTTTACCCTGTACTAGTTTAGATAGAGGTTTATATTAGGCTAGCACTGTGTCTACTCACGGACATTGCCCGCGGGCGGCGTGACCGGAGGGAGCGGCGAGCGTTCGGCGAACGAACGAGCAATGTTCGGTTCGCGAGCGAACATCGAAGAAGACGATCCTGACGCACTCTCTTCAACGACTTTGCACTAAACGGTCTCAATATCATTGTTAATTTATACCGAATAGACAATTAATTGTATACAGTCCACTCTTTCATTTAATTAACTTCCACTACACTCACTATCGAAGTAACACACTGCTAGCCTGATCTAGAATTAATTATTTTTACTTTTACAAAGATTTTATTCTGACAGAATTATAGGAATCTACTCCAGATCCAGATACGATTCGAACCCACGCCTTGGGGTTTGGTGGGCGACAGCCTTGTACTGAGTTTATAAGTATACCAAGACAGTCAATACCCGGGACTGGACCTCCTTCGCTGGTTTTTAATTGGCTGCCAACCGGTAGATACTAGGACTCCTGTTGTTTTCACGGGTGTTAGGAACTTACCAATAGAAATCTGTTAAAAAATACTCATATCGGCGTCGTTGTTCAACGGTGGTGCAGCGATGAACACGACGTATGGCGCGAACTCGGCTGTGCGCAGGATCTTCTCCCCATCTAAGATGGTGTCTTCATGGAACAATGTGTTATCTGTCTCAGAACTATTTTCTATTTACAATACTCACATCGGCGACGTTGTTCAACGGTGGTGCAGCGATGAATATGACGTATGGCGTGAATTCGGCTTTGCGCAGGAACTTCTCCCAACCTAAGATGGCGTCTTCATGGAACAATTGGTCATCTGTCTCAGAACTATTTTCTATTTACAATACTCACATCGGCGACGTTGTTCAACGGTGGTGCAACGATGAATATGACGTATGGCGCGAATTCGGCTGTGCGCAGGATCTTCAACGCCTGCGCACATCCAAGATGGCGACTCTACGATATGCCTAGCGTCTGCCTCAGTGGTTCGATCTATTTTGTATTGACTATACTAACATCGAAGATCAAATCAGAAATTAGGAGATCCGTGGGAGAACCAGAGTGACTGACATAGCCCGCAGAATCGCTAAAATCAAGTGGCAGTGGGCAGGGCACATAGCTCGAAGAGCTGATGGCCGCTGGGGCAGGAAAGTTCTTGAGTGGCGACCGCGAGCCGGAAGACGTAGCGTGGACAGGCCTTCCACTAGGTGGACCGACGATCTGGTGAAGGTCGCGGGAGGTGCCTGGATGCGAGCGGCGCAGGACCGGTCTTTGTGGAAATCCTTGGAGGAGGCCTGTCCAGCAGTGGACGTCTTTCGGCTGAAACGAATGAACGAACGAACGATACTCACATCGGCGACGTTGTTCAACGGTGGTGCAGCGATGAACACGACGTATGGCGCGAACTCGGCCGTGCGCAGGATCTTCAGTGCTTGGGCTCGACATCCAAGATGGCGACTCTACAGTACCATAGGCCGTCTGCCTCAGTAGATCGATGTGATTTCTATAATACTTACGACTCTGGACACGTAAAGACATGAATCCTAGTGTTTATCAAGTGAATAGCATGTAGTTTATTCGATGTGTTCCTATACTCACATCGGCGACGTTGTTCAACGGTGGTGCAGCGATGAACACGACGTATGGCGCGAACTCTGCTGTGCGCAGGATCTTCTCCCCATCTA
This sequence comes from Ostrinia furnacalis, assembly GCF_004193835.3. Taxonomy (NCBI): domain Eukaryota; kingdom Metazoa; phylum Arthropoda; class Insecta; order Lepidoptera; family Crambidae; genus Ostrinia; species Ostrinia furnacalis. Next base: position 112,940 of record NW_021131772.1, on the reverse strand, counting down.
AGATGGTGTCTTCATGGAACAATGTGTCATCTGTCTCAGAACTATTTTCTATTTACAATACTCACATCGGCGACGTTGTTCAACGGTGGTGCAGCGATGAACACGATGTATGGCGCGAACTCGGCCGTGCGCAGGATCTTCAGTGCTTGCGGCTCGACATCCAAGATGGCGACTCTACGATATACCTAGCGTCAGCCTCAGTAGATCGATGTGATTCCTATAATACTTACGACTCTGGACACGTAAAGACATGAATCCTAGTGTTTATCAAGTGAATAGCATGTAGTATATTCGATGTGTTCCTATACTCACATCGGCGACGTTGTTCAACGATAAACACGACGTATGGCGCGAACTCGGCTGTGCGCAGGATCTTCTCCCCATCTAAGATGGTGTCTTCATGGAACAATGTGTCATCTGTCTCAGAACTATTTTCTATTTACAATACTCACATCGGCGACGTTGTTCAACGGTGGTGCAGCGATGAACACGACATATGGCGCGAACTCGGCGGTGCGCAGGATCTTCAACGCTTGCGGCTCGACATCCAAGATGGCGATGCGTCGCTCCGAGTGGATACGCCGGATGGTCTCCAGTTTCGTGCCGTACATCGCGTCCTCGTGCGTTCCTGGATAAATCATCAGAATATTTTAGTCTCCACTACAGAAGCATCAATTTCATAACCATTAACATGAAGCCATTTATTATTATGCTATAGGAACAGACCCTCTCATTACCAGGTCATAACGATTACAGTACGATCTTCTTTGATTTCATCATCATCAGGTAATCTAGTCTCCATTGCAGGAGACGGGCGATCCTCTTTAATTTAATCATCATCATCAAGCCTTTTAGTCTCCATCGAAGGAGCACGACCCAATTTAATTTTAGCATTATAATAGCATTATAATATAAACCTTGGGGGAGGCCTTTGTCCAGCAGTGGACGTCATTTGGCTGAGACGAACGAACCAACGAATAGGGATGTTGCCTGGGTAAAAAAGCAAGAGTTTTAATTAGTCCCTCAGATAGCTTATCAAAAACTACTCAACACGTATTTTTCACTATTTAACACTAATGAAAATGTAAAGAGATAAAGCGTGCCAAAGTTCTAAAGAAAAGGCCCGTGACGTCAGTAAGTGCGTAAAAGTGCAGCACTTTGTGACGTCGCGCGGAACTTCAACGCACAATAACTTTGTAATTATTTGTTTGATTGACAATTAAAAATATACGTGTCCAATACTTTTTTATATTAAAAGTGACGGACTAAAAAAAATTTTTTAGGAAACTAGCCTGATCCACTGCAGAATGGTCCTCTCTAATTTTAATCATCATCATCATCAGGTCATAAGGAGCAAGACTCACTTTAGTTTTATCATCATCAGTTTCCAATACAGAAGCACGACTTTTCTACTTACATCAACATGGTTATCAAGTCCTTTGGTCTCCACTCCAGCAATGAGAAGGGGCATGGCCTAGCTAACACTGGCTTCAGTCATCATCTTCATCATTTCAGCCACAAGACGACCATTGCTGAACATAGGCCTCCCCCAATGATTTCCATAATGACAGGTTGGTAGCGGCCGTTATGGGTTGTGGATGGGACGCCCTGCTTTCCAGCTGGCTGAAGTTTTGTTTTAAAATCTTACCATATTCCAAGTATTCGTTTGCAGCAATATCGGTCATCATTTCGTCGTGGGTCACGAAGTAGTAGTGTCTCCCGTTCTCCTCGTCAGGCCTGGGTGGTCTCGTCGTATCTAAAACCATTAATACATAGATTTATAGTATACAATCGTTAATAAATCGCCATTCCTCCTGAGCAAACAATGTAAAGTCAGACATCAGCCGATACCCAGAGAGTCTGGTCGTATTTTTAGGTCCCGGAATCCGATAGAATTAGTATTATACACCACAATGCTTTTAAGACAGTAATACAATCGTATTCGTTCGTTCTTTCATTCGTTCGTATTATGTCAATTGAATCTCACTTAATTTTACACTTATCTTTGCTTAATCACTTATTTATAGTCCGTCCGAATTTACATACGTTAATATAACTACTACATTGCTTTTTATATTATATTATTTTCATTTTGTATTTCAAATGTAATATTTCGCAAAACAAGTAAGTGTGTCCCTCTCTATCCAAACACTTATCTAGTATTGCCACTACGTACTTTGATTACAAAATAATGCTACATTTAAATGGACATTCTATAAAGTTATTTATGTTTGTCTTTGTTTATATTTATAATAGACAATACATTAAACACCCTCCTCAATATATTATTGTAATTCACCGGTTCCGAGCCTTGGCTGTGATATCATCATTCTTAACAATTATGTGAAGCAGCAGCTAAAGAATGTGGTAATCTTGCAAACCATTAAGTTATAGACCAAACATTATGTGGCCGATTGATTAAAGTTAGTTAATTTTCATATTATTAAGATCAATAAAGCGGTGACATTTATCTGTTACTAGCTTTCCGCCCGCGGCTTCGCCCGCGTGGAATTTTGTCTGTCACAGAAAAACAATATCGCGCGCGTATTTGCTCACCGTTTAGAGATAGGTACTTGCCCCACTATACATCTTAATTAGATGGGATTGAGTCCAGCAAATAATATGTCATCTAAATTAATTGAAATAAAAAACAGTTTAGAATTTTAGGTTTGGCAATGAGCTTATTACACAGGCAATATTTCCCAAGTCGTTTTGGACTCTAGGAATCAAACTTTGAGTTTAATAACCTGATGAAGTAGGTAAGCGAGATATAAAATATTTCCTATTTACAAGATTACTAAATTCTTTAGGCACCAGCTCTTAACATTTGCATTCATTGTAAAGTTAAATTTAATTTTGAACTTAATAAACAATGAATATCATACTCTATCGGTAAAAAATACCATAAAGAAGAAGTGGTATAATGTATAATCTGGTCCGTGAGCACGTAGAATTTTGTCCAATGACCCCAAGCTATATTGCTGTCGCGACTGTGCGACGGGCGCGGCGCCCGCAGTGAGTGTGCGAGCGCGACAGCAACATAATTACGCGCAGCGCGCGAGCGATAAGGCTGGGTAGCTTGGGGTCATTGGATAAAATTCACGTGTTCTCGGACCGGGCTTTACTTACGTGGTATAGGATACGCGTACTGGTCCGGGTGACGCGCAATGAGTGTGTTCTTGATGTGACGCCGGCCGACGCCGTGAGCGCCGAGGAGCACTATTGTCTTGCGTTGGAAAGCTGAAACGTAACACAAATTGTCATTAATTTTAATTTTTACAGTCACTTTTAAGGTCTTAGACAGTTTTTACAATTAGGCTAATGATATTCTGGCTTCTACCATGTTTGTTTGTTTTAGCCAAATGACGTCTACTGCTTGAAAAATGCCTTCTCCAAGGATTTCCAAAACAACCGATCCTGCAGGTGCTTCCCGACCTTACATTAATTGCATGTATCTATTTCATGAAATATAGTTATAACATGTATTTTACAGGATTTCATGACTGAATCGAACCCATGAAATGTATTCTGTTGTGTTCCAGTTCCAGCAATATGTATATTGACAAAAATACTTAAAATATCTCCTTTTTTCCCCCAACTACTACGGTACGGAACTATTTCCACCTCCCGTTCCCACCGCTGCAACTGCTGTGTACCTGTGTAGCCAGGATCTATAGCTTGACCGTCAATAAAAATCCAACCAGTGAAGGCCAAGTTTGAATTAGTGAATTGTCCCAGGCAAAAGAAAATAAAATACCCCTTATTATTATGTACAGTCGCGGAATGAACAGGTTCGTCACCTTAGTGTCGGTTTTCGCTTGCACTAGGTACTGTAAGAATCAAACCTGCCAACATAACCATGCAAGAAACAGTGCTGCTAACATTGAAATAAATATTATGACGTTTGCTAACGAATAAGGTTTTGCTTGTTTATTTTTCTATTCCATCAGTGCAATAATGTTACAAAATGTAGTTTTTTTTTATTTAATAGAAATAATAATGGCAGGTTGAACCAACAAGAAAGTTTTAGTTTATCAATCATAATAATCTTCTTGACAAGATAAATCGTCAAACAACTTTGATCTGAATAATTTTGAACTTCACTGACGAACAGTTAAAGATCATTTTCTCTAACTCGAGATTATTCTGTAACATAGTTTCAAAAGGTAATATGTGCTCGCGATTCGTTGAAGGAATCAATTTGAAAACTGACGAACCTTTTCATTCCGTGACTGTACATAAGATACTTACATGGTAGCTTGACAACTTCTTCGTAAGTGACGACGTCCAGTTGGTCGAAGACCGCATTGTGCTTGGCCAAATACTTGTCCTTGGGCTGCTTCTTCTTGCGCCCGAATATGGAACAGTTGACTGGAACAAATTATACTCCAGTTAATAGGTTTCTGATAAGCTTTTGATTTTATTTGATTACACTACAACTTGTTTTTTTTTTGTTTTTGGAAATGTAAAAGTTTTTTCTAAATGTTAAAATGGCGTAAACCATTTGGTTGAAAGAAAAGATTTTTTTTATTTCAATACCTTTGCTTTAGAAAAATCATGGCTTTCAACGTAAATTCAGCTTTGATAATAAGTCAAAAAGAAATTACTGAAATATAATTAGTCTGAAAGAGGTTAGTAAAATCATATCATCACCTGCTTGAGGCAATGGCGGCATAGTAGTCACTTGTTTTCCATTCTGTCCAGTTCTTGATTTGAGCCACTAACATTTGACATTCCCCATTACCAGAGTACTGGGTACCTAATCCTGTTTTTCCAATTGGTAGGTACCCATTGCGTTTAAGAGTTCACCATTTGGCTTTACTATCACAGTAACGCTAGTGGCGCTAACTTTAGAGCTCAAATACGATAGCTTCCATCTGTTTTATTTTATTTGGCTGGTTCAAATCAAAAGCATGACTATAATGAGCTAAACGTTAGTATTTTGGTGTTTTACCTGTGTTTTCACATCCGTCGGTATGGGAGACGCATCCTTCGGCTCCTAGCGGCACAACATTACAACACGATCATGCAAACGCAATGGTATGGTATGGTCACTACTTCAGTGGGGGCACACGCAAAACGGGAGAGGTTTTGGCAAATTTCACAAGTGTGTAACAAGAATTTGAGCGTTTTGAGTTCTTTGGACATAAAGAGTACGGTCCATTTTTAAACGGGATTCACCAACAATCGAAAATTTACGTTTTTCATAAGTAACTTAATCATGTACGTATTATCTTAACAACCATGTATTATTATGGCGGTAACTTTTTAACGGTAATAATCTTGGACCCAATAGAGTACCCTGCGAGACTCCCAAATTTTAGTTCAGAATATCGTTTATAGATTCAAAATTATACAGAACTTTTGACAAAACCTCTCCAAAAATTCCAACATTACTTTATCTGGGGTTACACAAACTCCCTTTCAATACAACTATCGGGTAAATGTTATTCTAATTACTCAACAATTCACTACCGAGAAGAGATAATGGTAGTGTAATTTGGGTAAAGTGCCTACACAGAGGTTTTAGGAGAATACAAGAACTGATCCTTTACATACTTTGGTTTAAGACCATGCAAAGATTACATGTCAAGGGAGACATTATACGAAATACGGGAGCTTGTATTACTCGATGTACATAGAGAAGCATGTTACATACCAACTGCAGGTTCATCCAATGATTATGTTTGAAAGCAAAATTAGGATATTATATTAATGTCAATGATACATTGTTATTATTAAATAATTTAATTGCAACATTAGAGAGATTTGAATAACAAGAACTTAAGACACATCTAGACAGACAAGTGAGAATCAAATCAAAATGAAACAAAATCAAGAAATAAAAGACTAACATCGATCTAGGCACAACAAAAACCACCAAAGACACAGACAGATTCAACTTAAAAAAATAAAAGAAATCGACACAATCCGCCTCAGGACCAATAGAAAACAAGCGTTTACAATATTTCAAAGTGTTTGCATATCCCTTACAACTTTAATAAAATTAAGTAATCCTTGTCTTTTTTTTAAGAATTTGTGCGAAAAAAATATTTATGATTTGAAAGAAAACATGCAAGTTTCCAATGCTGTTGGTTCTGAGGTAAACTATTGTGTAAGACCAAAAAAACTTTTACCAAAAGATTGAGAGAAGTCTAAATAATAGATGAAAACAATCGTAGCGACACACTCAATAAACTAGCGGTGAATAGTATGAAGAAGAAGGAAATAACAACCCTAAGGCTGATAGTCATATACGCAAGCATTCAGGATTGAAAACGACTGAACTTGTTGATACCAAAAGACACAAGACCGAAGTATGTACCGAAACACAAACATACTCAAAACATTTAGAAATTCCCCACAACTTTAAAAACAGACTTGTCTAAATTACGATTGATAAAGATCTAGAAAAATTTCCCAAAAATTCTAAGCGTCATTTTTCCCAAATTTCCTTTCACCTCTAAGTATTTTGTTACTAATATCATTGCGTATCTGACTATCATCAATAACCACCCTCTATCTAATGTTGCACACAGAAAGCTCTTGAGAGCTAAATCCTCACCTTGATCGGTGGTAGATCTTTCGGCGGCAGCGCAAGCCGCGCGCCATTCCTGTAGTTCCGGGCTGGGGATGAGGCCCGCGGAGCCGCCCGATGCGTCTTTCCTCGCTTGCCACCAGTGAGAGTCATCTTTGCTTATGATCTGGAAATTTGAGAAAAAATCCTCTATGAATCTGCTTCCACAAATCTAGCATAATGAACAAATAATGAAGAAATTGATAAATTCAAAGCACACACAAGAATTAAAGAGCTAGTTTTAGAATAGGCAATACAAACCTGGAGGATGTCGCCGGTGTTAAAGGCGATACCAGCTTGGGCACACGGTATCAGCTCATCTTCCAGAGGATCATAATCAAACTGCGCTCTCACAAAGATCTGCAAGGATAAATTTAGATTGAAGTACATGATGATGCAAGAGACAATGCTATCAGCCAGGTCGCATTTGAATTCAAAAGTTCAAGGGAAAAGGTAATGAAGACACAAGAGATACCTTAATTCATTGTGTTCATAGTATTTCGAAGACTTGTAGGGAAGCAAATGCGACACGACTGAATAAAAACAAGCTGGAATGAAGTGGAGTGTAGCGATGTGTTGTGTTGATAAATGAGTATGTGAATGATAATACAAAAATGAATTCGATAACACAAAAATGTAAATGAAGGGGTAATGAAGCGATGGTAAAGAACAACAAGCGCACAGAAACGGAGGAGATCGTGGACCGCAGCCATGCCCGGGTGGACAACAAAACACAACATAAAATGGGTATACAACATATTACGACAGTAGCAACGGGTCTGCTCTCGCTACTTACTAGCACGGGCGAAGGCTTAATCCGGAAAAGCTAGTTAGAACAAAAACAAAATTTTATTTTCACTTTTTTATCACCACCAATCAGTTTATGCTTTATGGACAAGCATTTATGTGCGCTTGTCGACTTTCATTTTATTGTTTTATTTTTATTATTAAGAAGCAAGCGTTTGTTTTTTCTATGTAAGTTAACCACTGTTAGTAAACTAGGGTAAATCTCAAAAATGCTTCACTATTCTAGCAATCTTTTAGTAACAATCTAATCTATTATCTACTGAAAGTCAAAACCACACCACAAACTACAAGGTTTTGGAATGTCTCAAAGAGTTTCTACAGATCAAAGCGTTGTCAAAATGTAATTATTTACCTCACACGGTGGTGGAGCAGACCGGTAGGACGGGACGATCTTGAACGTCACCGAACCTCGAGCCTCACGCTGAAAATTACAGAAAAAAAAAGATTATAATAAGTTACAATAATAAATAAATAAAATAGTTTACTTGGATGACATCATAATTTATTCAGAAGAACCTAAGTACCAGAATACCATTAAAATTATTTAAAAAATGCGTTGTGATTCAAATATAAAACAATGTTCCAAGATGGCGGATGTCGAATGCCAAATTAAAACTCCTAACAATTTCTAATAGAAGCTTCGGCTTCTAAGATGTCTATCTCGATGATTTAATCGGCATTTTTGAATACCAAATAGGCATTAAATTACTTGTTAATATGTCTAAAGCGCAACAAACTTGAATTTATTTGAAAATGGCGGACAAAGCAACAAGTTCCAAAGTGTGCACCTAAAATGGCGGACCTAGAGGCCTCTAACACAGGCTTCTAACCCCCACCTCCCAACATTTCCCACCATTGCGCATGTCCTAGTATCCAGCAAAGGCTTCTAACAGAGGCTTCTAACCCCCACCTCCCAACCGCGCCCAGAATCGCGCATGTGCATTACCTACTGCTTTTAAAATGGCGGCATGTTTACAAACTCATGCTACTAAAATGTCTAGACTTCACATCCACACAACAACGCGCATGTGCAGAAAGTTCCAGATGCAAGAGCTTTCAAAATGGCGGACGAGACGCCATTCCCGCCACAACACAGCGCAACAAGTTGGCGCATGCGTGTTTTGCCTATCTCTAGTCTAGGAATCTAGATGAGGGCTAGTCTTCATCTCTACTGCGCATGTCTTTTGCAAAATGGCGGACGACACATCATTCCCGCCACAACACAGCGCAACAAGTTGGCGCATGCGTGTTTTGCCTATCTCTAGTCTAGGATTCTAGACAAAGGCTAGTCTTCATCTCTAGTGCGCATGTCTTTTGCGATATGGCGGTTAGCTACTTCCGGCACCAACACAGCGCAACAAGTTCGCGCACTTTCACAACAACGCGCATGTGCGATTCACATAGTTTCAGAACCCGGATTCATGTGCTTTTAAAATGGCGGCATCGATGGAATTCACATTTTCAAAATGTTTGAGCTCACTGCTTCAAAAGAGGCGTAACATTGCACTCAACTTTTCACAAAACACTTTTGCTTTTCCCAAAATATTAATGACTGAAAAGAATTTGAATAATTTAAACTAAGGCTTTATTTTAAGGCTAGCCTTATTCTAGACTAAGGAGTACCTAGGACAAATGTTAGAATTAATTCCTTGAGTGCAATACCTATTTCAATATGGCAGTCAACTACATCCGGCAACACCATAGCGCAACAAGTTCGCGCATCTAGCAAAGGCTAAGACCCGGCATCCGGATGCAAGTGCTTTCAAAATGGCTACCCGGCAAAGGCTTTTAACAGAGGCTTCTAACCCCCATCTCCTTACCTCTCCCACAATCGCGCATGTTCATTGCAGAAATGTCTAGATGAAAATGCTTTTAAAATGGCGGAATTGATGCGCAATACTCTATGAACGTGTGAAACTGAAATTATTACGACTTCAGTGCCCTAAGTGGCGAATCACACACTGAAAACACGTTACGTTTCATAAGATACCCAATTCATATACAAAGCTATCACCGTTCCCAGCTAAAAATAACTTTGGATGGTATTGATCGGCAAGCTTTTACGGTAACCTAGACTTCCATCTTCAATACGCATATTGAAAATGGTGGTATCATTACCGATGATAAACAAACTCTTTCTACGAAAATGTCTGACTTTACAGCATCAACTTTCAACTTCCCACAAAATTATTTGCATGTCACACTTTTGTCTTTCACAAATGACTGATAATAATTTAATTTAAACAAACCTTTAAAGTCTTTTTCTAGCCTAAGTTCTAGTCTAGACTTCATTCCTATCTTTTTAATATGGCGGTCTACTACTGCCGACATCAACACAGCGCAACAAGTTCGCGCACTCTCACAACAACGCGCATGTGCAATACAGATGCAAGTTGTGCTTTCAAAATGGCTACCCAAAGGCTTCTAACAGAGGCTTCTAACCCCCACCTCCCTACCCCTCCCACAATTGCGCATGTACAATTATGACCCGGCATCCGGATGCAAGTGTTTCCAAAATGGCGACCCAGCAGAGGCTTCTAACTCCCACCTCCTCGCGCATGTGCAATACAAAAAGTTCTAGATGAATATGCTTTTAAAATGGCGGCGTCAATGCGCAACAGATATTTACAAACTCACGCTACTAATATGACTGACTTTACAGCATGAAAATAGGCGCGACAGTAATCTATAAACCTAACTTCCCATTAAAAAGTAAAATCGCGCATATGCATGAAAGTTCTAGATGAAAATGCTTCCAATATGGCGGCAATATGAAATGCGCAACAGATGATTTAAACATGTGCAAATGAAAATATCTACTTCGAGTTAGGACTAGACTAAGGCGCCCTAAAGACAGATAACGCTCTGAAACATTCGAGAAAATTCCAATTACTACGCCCAATTCCCATACAAAGTTCTCAGTCTCACTGTTCCCAGCTAAAAATAACTTGGAAGGTATTGATCGGCAACCTTCAGGTAACCTAACCTTCACTTGAGTGGAATATCCCACGATCCTAGCTTATTGCGCATGTCTAGAGATAATAAGGGATATATTCGAAGTGGAATGTTGTTCAAAGCAAGAAGAACCATAATTGAAATGATCATGATTCATATGAGATGGTATATATCCACGATAGATGCTTCAGTGAAAAGCATGAGTCAGTGGTAAATTCAGTTGTGCAACAGGCATTTCCAAAATGGCGGCTAGCATGACGCTTCCCCGGTACCGCGCCTCACCCCCTCCCCTCGCCACCTACCTCTCTAAAACTGCGCGTCCAATTTTAATGCATAGATCGCACAAAGAAAAGTTATTAAAATCGCAGAAAAGGCACTAAAAGACATTAGCTCTGTTCAATTCGAGGTGAAATTGGCAAAAATCAATCACGGTAATATTGAAATTATTACAAAATATAAATATTCGATAGGCTTCTATTGCGTAACAGAAATTCACAAAATGGCGGACGGCCACACCCTGCCCCGCACCCCCCACACTCTACCCCTTTAAAAGTACGCGTCCGAAATGATTGATCGATCGCACAAAGACGAGCAAAAAATACAGAAAATAGAGAGAACAAGTAACAAGTAAAAATAAAAAGAAAAACGAAACAAAGAAATTAGCAAAAATAACACAAACTATATAATTTTAACAAAAAAAAAATAAAAGAAAGGAAAAAAAAACGAAAATTTAAAAATAAATACTCACCAGCATACGCTGCAACTGTGCGACCGACTGGTTGGCGACTGGTGTCCCGTTGATCTCCCTGATCTCGTCACCGACGTGGAGCGTGGCTTGCCGGTGTATCATGCCCCCATGCATGATTCGGGCCACGATGCACCGGCCGTCGTCGGCGAGCTTGAGGGTGATGCCCTGTGAAAGACAAAGGAATTAGTCAAATTCTCAAAAAGAAAAAAAGATAAAAGACAAAATTTAAAAGTTCGAAAATGGCGGAAGTTTCAATTGAACTTACATTTCGGCCTGCAGTGTACCCCATTGTCTACGTCTGGACTCGGCAGCACACAAAACCGAGTTCGACGCAACTCCAGGGCTGAGGCAAGATGGTGAACCTCATTGGGAAAGGCTGAAAGCCTGAGAGCAAGGTGATAGTGCTCGAAAAGTGACGGTGTGTTAGCGGCGGCTAGGTGTTACAGCCAAAAGGAATCAGGGATCCAAACTAGGCCGGAGTGTCGGAGACACGTCTGGATCGGACCGTGAGCGCTAACACACTGCGCCCGGAGCCTCCGATATCTAGGGTCCCTAGACAGCTGAAATCAATAAATCACACTGCAATTCGCAGACGCAAGATGCTTCGCTGCGATTCGTTGCATTCTCGACCGACGCATCTGGCTAGGCCAGTCACAGGCCGGGAAATCTAGCTAGATTTAAACTGATATATGGTTTGGGGTGAGGGCTGTATTGAATTTTCCCCGGGCGAGACCTCGAACGTTCTCGATAACTGCGCAATTGAATACATAATTACAGATAGATGTTTATGATGGCGATCTTTGTTTACGATGTTTTTTATGGAAATTAGCCAAAAACTACTTGAAATAAGTACGAGAATGAGCTAATAGTGCTAATATGCAATAGGTATTGCTAAGAAACTTGAAGATTAAGTAGTGCCATTTTCGACAATCCTTTGTTCTCTAAAATCTTTAAAAGTGCAAATATTCATACACCTAAACTTATCTTTACTATTAAACTGGCCATATTAATGATCCTAAGCACATTTAAGTACATAAAAACTACTTACTCATTTCTTACTGTGCTGTACCTACCTACTTATGTACTTTTTATAACAAACCAAAGTAATAATTAAGTTAGGAGGACTTAAATGGACCTTCAAGACAAAGTCTTGTGGTTTTACTGATCTTACTTGGCAGTGGTGATCGCATAGCAACAGGTTACCCATAAGCCGGCTAACCCTGACTTACATAAAAAGGTAGTGTTTAGTTCAAGAGGGGAACTCTACATTACCATATCTTACCCTCATTATTCATATTATTAGGCATAAACCTTTATTGTATACTAAAATTATTATAATAAATACGATTTAACTGTGTGTTAATTTATTGGATAGGATACTTAATACCTATTCGTGTTTTTAAACGCGAGTCGCGTTGGGCGTTAGACTTTCCGTGACAAAAGTAACAGCTGTGGTAAAAGCTAATTTATTCATATTGTAACTAATAGATACACATGTTTTGTATGTAATATGTACAGAATATTTTATTTAAATATTTGTTCCCTTTAGCGTATTATATTTTAACCACTGTCTGCTCTCCAGATTGTCTGGAAAAGTTCGCTTTCTGATAAAATAAAATAGTACTATCGAAATTCTTGTTTCATGTGTTCACACGGATAATAATTTTCCAAACCCTCCTGTAATTAATAATTATTTTTATTTAAATGGACTCTACGTAATAAATATTGAAAAAGGCGCCACCGTACGAAAACAAAGGAACCAACACTACAGCTAAGCAGCGCCATCTACTACTAATTTTGAAAATTACGGCAACGACTCATAGAAGCTCTACCCTACATAGAGGGCGTATTGGGCTCTTGATTCGAAGTTGTATCAAAGCCACACAGATGGCGCTATTTTGGCAAAAATATAATAGCATCTTGCAAGAAAAAAAATGAAAATTATAAGAATTCTTTTAGTTACATACTGTATTTTATAAGAAAATTAGATTTTTATTTTACAATAATAGGCAAAATTCAGCTCAATTAATTGCTTGACGGTGTTCTTAAGAACAACGCCATCTATTGCCAGTTTCATAAACTAACATAGGACGTGCTGGCATTTTAATTCAAAGTTTTATTCATACCACACAGGTGGCGCTTTTTCCTGAGATCGCTAGTTAGTGATATAACGCCAAGTTTTGCAGCTGAGAAACTAGTTAATTTTAATTGAAAGTTTACACTGTTTACATACAGGATCTAAGGAGGAGCGTCAATGTTCCCGCAAAGGAGGTTTATCAGAAGAATATAGAAAAAGACAAAATCGCTTTCTCTTTGATTTTACTTCCAAAGGTATTTTTTAAATTAAATTTTTCCTGTGGTATAAAACATGGCACATGTAAAGCTCGACCTAATTTGACTTCGACGACACTCCGCTCACATCCAGCGCCAAATTGACAATTTTACTCAATTACTGATTTTACTCAATTACCGATTCTGTTTGCTCTCAGCTCAGGAGAAACATGTAGGTAAGATGTATGTAATTTACAACATTATTTATTCATGGTGATCTGTGTGAAAGGTAAACCACTTTTGCCTTAAGATTTGAAATCTTATTAAGTTTTCAAGAGCCATCTTGCGATGTTTATAGACTCAATCAGTTAGGCCCTGTTCTTTGACTCCAATCAATCAGCTTATTATAAGTTTTGAAGTTAACCGTACCTATATGAAATTAGTGAATATGTTGTGTAATTGGAACGGATGTCTGCTATCGAAGCATCCCTTTTTAAACTTTCCAGACACCTAATAATGGAAGCTTTTACCCCAATAAGTTAATGAGAACATTCATAATTAAAATAATAGTCTGAGAATCTTTAAAATGTAGGCTCTTCTCTAAACCTACGTTAAAGGGCAGGGAAAACGCTTCCAACGACAGGAATTACATAGGGGACAGATAGATCAAGGACTTACCATCATCACTGTCCTGGGATTGCAGGTGGCGAAGGAAGAGAACCATCGATCATGGAATGAACCACTCAGGAACAAAAGCTATAAGCTCTTCAGTCATTTTTTGGAACTGTACGAGGCGGAGAAAGAATTCAATCAAAGAGGGGCTAGATAAGGACTTATCACCGGCTCTTCAGTTTCTGCATGAGACGTATTCAGGTCACGATCTCGATCACAGGCTCGGTGTCGTCATAATTTTCTGGATGAGGAGGCTGTGGTGCGTTCGTTGACGGACAGGGGTGACGCTCGCAGCGATGGAAATCAAAGAGGGGATAGATTTAAGACTTACCATTGGACAGTCAGTGTTCTTCTGGCATCCAACGGGGTGAAGAAAGAAACACATTGACTGTGGAATCAAGGACTTACCATCGGTTCGTCAGTGTTCTTCTGGAACTGCACGAGGCGCACCCTGGTCACGTTCTCGAACTCGGGCTCGGTGTCGTCATCATCTTCGGGAGGGGGGGCGGTGGTGCGTCCGTTGACTAGTGGGGGGATGCTCGCAGAAACAAACTCGGGAATTAGAGAGGGGACAGATCCAGGACTTACCATTGGCCATTCAGTGTTCTTCTGGCATCGAACAGGGCGGAGAAAAAAAAACATTGACTGTGGAATCAAGGACTTACCATCGGCTCATCGGTGTTCTTCTGGAACTGCACGAGGCGCACCCTGGTCACGTTCTCGAACTCGGGCTCGGTGTCGTCATCATCTTCGGGAGGGGGGGCGGTGGTGCGTCCGTTGACGGGCGGGGGGGACGCTCGCAGCGACTCCTCGCCGTACACCTCGCGGGCGACCACATCGTGCGCCTGTAGTAGGGCCTGTAACAAAACAATTAGGTTAGGATTTCGTAGAAAGAAAATCAGTGAAGTTTTGGTCAGTTGGGTTTGGGTTTTAGCCCGATACCGATTACACACAGCAGCTTTGTCGCTCGCTGTTTATAGTTTACCCATGCGCGTATTTTTATTGCAAAATGAAATTCATAACATTACAATGGGGAAAGATGGAGGAGCATAAATTTAAGACGGATTAACTTAGAAGTTTGAATTTTTTACTTCTTAAAGGGACAATATCTAGGTATTTGGTATAAATTTCAATTTGATACCTTTATTCGTTCGTGAGAAATAAGGTAGTAAGTTTCATTTTATTAAAATATTTTTATTATATTATATAACTAAAAAAATGAAATTTTTTGCAATTTTTCCTATATTTGCATTAGATGACAATGCTTTATGCCAAATTTCAAGATTCTGAGTTTACGGGAAGTATCCTGTAGGTTTTGATTCCTTTGCGAGTGTCGAAAATTTGTTGAAAATATCGACATAATCGGCTGTATCTTTTGATTGGCTTGGCTTAGAAGTTTGATATTTTCACAGCTTAAAGGAACAATAGACCTGAGTATTTCATGTGAATTTCAGCTTGATACGTTCACGCGTTCTTGAGATAAAGGGTCTTGACAGACGGACGGACGGACAACAAAGTGATCCTATAAGGGTTCCGTTTTTTCCTTTTGAGGTACGGAACCCTAAAAATGAAATTAGCGAGTCAGGTGGCTTTATTTAATTATTTTTATTTCACAGTTCGTACACAGATTTCTTTCAGCAGATATCGCTATAATAGAGACATATTCCAATAACCTCTCAAGGCAATAAAAACAGTATATATTTACTGAGGACTGACTCAAAATCCAATTTGAACTTTGTTTATTATTAGTCCATAACTGCATGCGATTGAAAATCTGGAAGGTCCAGAACGGTCACGGATTATTGGCCGAATATCGAGGTTGCACCGAAGCCAGCCGGCCGAAAAATGAAAGAGGCTCCCGATTAGGGTTGCCAGATCGTCGGGTTTTTTTTGTATGTGCTCACGATTCCCGGGAGCTCTCCATATTAGCGTCTCATGCCGCATTTGGCGTATGCAAGGGCTTTGCGGGATCCAGTAATGCAGGTTCCCGCAAAACTGGACTGTCGTGTGAACCACTTGTGTTTGTAATTCGAATTACAAATTCGAACTGATCGGATTTTTGCAGGACACTACGAACGGGAACTTTATGTAAACATTACTACTAAAACACGTATACTTACTAATCATTTAAACAACAGTTCCTGCCAAAAATAGGATGTCTCCGTGGAAACAAACCCTTACAATAATGGTGATCAAACCAACCAAAGTCCCAAAATCCCGAAAACATACTTTTTTCTCCCGATAATCGGAATCGGAACATTTTATCTGGAAACCCTACTCCCGATACTCCCAAATCAGTGAAGCAAAACATTCACAATGCCTAGACTGAAGTGAATAAATGGAGTTTTCATAGATCTAGGTTGTGATATTACGTATTTTAATGCTGCATCGTACAGTTTGATATTACAGTTGCGGAAATGTTTGATCGTTTAAAATTTAATGGAATCTGTAAACACTAAAGTTTAAGCTTTTTACTGCATTTCAATTTTAGTACGCCCATAAAATACATACTTATGAGCTTATGACTACTTCTTTGTTGCTGTCCCCACACACGGGACACTATCTCCCTATGACTGAACCCATCGCTTCAAAAGGTTGAAGGAATAAATGATGATGGTCGTTAGCAATGACCGAGGCAGTGTCATAATGCGGATGGTCTTTGCCAATATGGAAGTCAACGATAATGTAGCTACTTACAGACCAGTTTTTATCGATAAAATTATCACTTCACGGGATTTATTGCAACAATATCTATTTTAACGGTAAATAATATTTAGTTCAGCAACCGAGCCGAAACGTCGGGAGGGTAAATATTATTTACCGTTAAAATAGATATTGTTGCAATAAATCCCGTGAAGTGATAATTTTATAGTAAAAAAATGCAACATAATAGTTTAAAATATTATACAGTTTTTATCGAGTTAGGCAGTAGTTAAATACATACGCCCGTATTCACAAGCGATGCTTGCTTATGTGAAGCAGCAAATTGAACGTAGGAACAGCGTTGAATAGAGCTCTGTGATTGGTTCGTGTGTCACCCTGTGCGTCCACGCGCACTGTGAGACCTCATAGTAATGTTTGTGAATACGGGCGATAGATATTAGAAACCGCTATTTAAGCTTTAAAATAAGACATCTTTACCAACACCTAAGCGCTGGTAGTGCCTAAACGAGAGTCAAACTTTAGTCAAAATTATCTTTAATTTCATTTAGTTATCAAGTCACGCCCGCCCTTGGCTTTCATAGTACCTAAATCTACATTAGTTTCGTCAAATACTAGCATTAAAAGAACACACTTTTTAAAACGAATTTAGAAGCTGCTAGTCATTTTAATGTTTTATGAAACATAGCAACAGCACAAACAAAAGCGGCGAATTTTATCAGGACCCTTTAATGGACGTCTACTAATAAAACCCGACCTTAAACAATTTCACAGGTCGGGGAGCGAGTCCTTCCATCACATTCCATATCCTCGATTACACATTCAATCCAATGTAAAACGCAGTAAAATTCTTATTAACGAAACAACATTACCGTTAATCGGATTCCGAAAGTCGTAAACATTTTAGGGTAAAAGGGAAAAATAAACGAAACAAACTTCCCCAATTTCGGGGAATCAACATCTAATAGGCGTAATTGGTAGCACTAGCGCTATACCCCGTGCTAAACACGTGGAGGTGCTGGGAGCGAGATAAAACTAGGAAGTACAGTCAGGTTCATAAACAAGGATCAATCGTGCGGAAATCTCACACAAATTAGGTACTTAAGTATAGCGAAATTTTAAGGAAATTTAAGTAGATTTTTTGCTTTCTGATAACATAACCGCCACCAACCGGCTATTGAGGAAATCATTGGGGGAGGCCTATATTCAGCAGTGCACGTCTTATAGTTGAAATGATGATGATGGTGAAGTGACATAATTCGCCAGTTCAAAGAAACACAATTGGTTTAAAATATTTTAAGGGCAGTTTCAGTAACTGTATCCCTTCAAGATGTCTGTATTGCAACTTAAAATCTTTTACCGGCATTGCCTGCATTACAGCTTACGTCTTGTTATCCTCAAATACAATCTCTCCTTGGCAGAGATTTAACAAGAACAAGCGAATTTGTCCCCTAGTTGAACCCCATAAGGCACAAAATAGTCTGTATTATAGCTTTTCTGAAGCGGAAATTATAAACATCTCTTATTCTCGTGGATGAGCGCTGATCTTTCTTGCATGGGTAGAAGATGTTTGTATGAAGTTTGCGTCATAAATTAAGCAAAATCTCCTTAAGGGGCTCCTTTAGATTAGCGGTTTTCGGATAAGCTTGTTTTTGCAAGCGCTCATTTTCAGAAGCATCATACGAGTGTAGGCCGTCTATGCTTTAGATGTGCTGTAGACTCTTTAGTGAAGAAACATTAATAATGTACCTACATACATTGTATTTATTATAACGCGCTGAAAAAAAACTAATTAGGAGCCTTTAGCTAGTTTAAGATTTCACGCTTCGGGCTGTAAATATGTAATCTGAAATACCTGTATTCAGTTAATCTAAAAATAGCCTCATAATATCTAAAGACTAAATATTCCCAAATGTTTTTCTTAATCGACTGTACTGCCCCAGGGCCGGATCCTAGCAAATAAAGCTTAAATAACATCGCTTATTTCTTCCCGGCGCACGTCTGTTTCTAGAAACATGAATTGGAAACCAATTCTGAAGCGAGAAATAGAGTAATGTTTATTTATTTGTTTTACTCAAATGGAATTGTGAGGCAGGAAGGAAGTACAAGACCTAAAACATGGCACAATTTTTCAGAGCCTTCTTCGGTCTTCATTATAAGAAAAACTCTATGCTACAATAATAATCCCAACTAATATTATAAATGCGAAAGTAACTCTGTCTGTCTGTCTGTTACGCTTTCCCGCTTAAACCTCGCAACAGATTTTGATGAAATTTGGCATAGAGATAGTTTGAGTCCCGGGAAAGAACATAGGATAGTTTTTATCCCGGTTTTTGAAACAGGGACGCGCGCGATAAAGTTTTTCTGTGACAGACAAAATTCCACGCGGGCGAAGCCGCGGGCGGAAAGCTAGTTTACATATAATTTACTTACACTTGTACGACCTTTCATCTCAATCAAATTCTAGGGTAGGATTACCTAAAACCTTCTGTCACAAGACAGTGGGATACAACATTTAAAAGAGAGCTGTATAAGAAATGCATATCACCGTACTACATCACTTAATAAACTAGGTAGGTGTCTCTTTATAAACAAAGGTACGGTGACTCATCAATGTGATCCATCGGAGGACAATCTATCATTGTCCTAGAACGTTATCCAATATTGTCAGAAAGAAACAATACCTACCGTCCATTATGTAGCTGAAAGAGTTGTTCCACTTGTATTTGGTACTATAAGTACTAAACAAGTGAAAATAGAATTATTGATGTCTAAATAAGCCTTTCTGTTACCCATCAATCAGTCAGACTTTGCATTGTCATCTTTGAACTTCAGTTGAACCTTTGAATTGGGCTAATTCAATTTGTACTTTTGATTATATCTACAGAGACGTACCTAATAAAAGAGGGTCCAAATAAAATAAGGTAGAAAAAGAAGAAGAGAGATCTTATATGACTTCTTCGCTACTAATGAGTACTATGCAAAGAGTAAATGGGAGATAAATTGTCATAAAACTAACGAAATATGAACAATTTTGCTAACATAAAACATTTTAATCTGTCCACAAGCTTGTAAAATGCAATTCTCTTTAAAGGAAGCGGGTAAAATTAAACGTACTTTTATTTCGCTTAAACCTAAACATACAGCGCTGACCAATTTTAAAGCATTTATTCGCGTGTCTTCAAATGAAAGCATTCCACACGTACAGAGCTTTTCATATGGTAATATTAAAATGAGCACAGCAACATTGCAGCTCGTTAAATAGGTTTTTGGCGTTAATTTACGTCCTATATAAAAAATAAAATCAGGAAATGACTACATTTTTAGGTGTATAACAGCAGGATAAAATACAATTTTGTAAGCAATGATTGATTTTCGATTATGCCTAGTTTCAGGCAGTGCGAGTTGTGATAATTTTTCTACTTGTACAAAGTATAGAGCCTAATATTACTACAGATAATAGACAGTATGTTACTCATGCCGTGTAAAAACATCATACAAATTGATACGAGTACGTGACGTATTTTGCATATAGGCTATGCTAATACTCGTTCGTATAAACCATTGAGTTATAATGTACTACGTAGTAATATTACTTCAATGGTATAAACAGGAATTTTACGACGATGGATGGAGGATGTACTTAGGGTACTCCTTTAATGAAAAACACTGATCAGATTATTAAATTATGAAATCCTCGGATTTAAAGCTGTATTAACTCATTGAATGCCGTTTAATTGACTGTCTCATGGAGTGGAAATCACCTGTTCCATCCATAATGCGATTACGGCAATTATGAAACCGCCAACTGAATGTGATGGAAGAATGAGTATCAATTTTATGGCGATTCCGCTTCTTTTGTTGAAAGGTACAACCTCAGGAATTGAATAATATTTACTCATTGAACGGCTATTGTCAAAATAAGCCGTGAGTAGTATACAACATAGTTGGTGGGCCTCATAAGGTCATCTACACCACTATACTCGTACATAATATAATTTGTTGTTGATATTTATGAGTGGTGCAAGAAACTCATAGTCAAACTGAGGTGGCTTTCCTAAACACGGTCATTGGTTCTTGTCTCTCAAGGGACAAAATTAAAATGTTCTGTAATTACGAGTTGCCCAAATCGTGTTCACAAATCAAGGTTCTTGTTTCAAGGTTCACGTGGAGTAATAAAGAAAAATTAGACAGCCATACAGTACTTATTCTGTGGCCATACTCTATCTTTAGAACAGTTAAGTTAAACAATGACGAAAATACTTATATTTCTCAAAAAATCCTTGTTATTTTCTCTTCTCTCATTAATTATTAACTGTGAGTACTTTTAATACTATCGTTCAGGGTTGATTGGTTTAATTTTTAGTCAAAGTAAAAAAAGGTATCTAACTAAAAAGCTAAATAAATCTTCTAGCATTTACATCAGATAGAAAACGTTCCACCTTCAGTTCTAAGTTGTGTATTCTTCAGGAATAACAATAAAACTGCAGTTTAGTGCACAAAGTGAATAGTTCAAGCGCGGCTGAGAACACTCAACTGAGTTACGAATTTAGTTGTCTGGCCTTTGAAAGTTAAGTCAATGTAGCTCTTCAAGAATAAGAAGTTTAACATTTAGACGATTTCGGCAGTTATCAACAAATATGTACATTATGAACGGAAAAGACGCATTAAGTTAAACGCTGCAGCGTCTTATCAAGTTATGACAGGTGCTTTTTTGTTTAAAAAAATGTACCTACTTAGTCTTAGGGTTGTATCATCATCAGGTCATATTTTAGTGTCCACTGTAAGGAGCACGACCCTCTAACTTCTCAGAGGCAAATGGAGGAGCTCAGTTTTATAGGCAGACACATATTATCTTGCTACACGGGAGGTGTAAGGGTAGGAACAAAAGGTGAAGTTCCTTTTAGACCACAACTAAGAGGTTTTTGTCCAGCAGTGGACGTCATTCGGCTGAAACGGACGAAGCAGTAACTAACGGATTCGGCGGATTCCTAAACAAAAGATGCATCGGAGGATTGGTCCCATTTAGGGTCCCTTTGCCTAATTTGATGGAAGATTTTAGGGTTAAATACCTCCCAATACGCTAAGAAACAATATCCCGAAACCCGTTAACTTGATCCGCAAACTTTGTACAAAACTTCTAGTCGTTTACCGAGTTCTTGATTTACAGCCTCGATTTGTTCATAAATTGCAAAGCGTTCGTAAGTTCGTAGCTTTCAGTTGTTTCGTAATAATGAAATGTATTAGCATACTCGTACACTTGAGAGTCCTTGTTTTTACCTTTGATGGCAAAACTTCATAATGCTGCAGCTGTTACAACTTCATTCATTCATCGTCAGTAGGCATATGGATGGAATGTTATTCAACACACAAGTCATTTAGGTGCAGTCAGTGTCTAATAGTAGTTCGTGATACGCAAAGTAGCCAAAAAGTTCTACCTAATTTAAATACTATGCAATCACCTCATTTTAATTCACCATGCACTCCACGCCGTTTATAGGTAGATACTCCACCACCATCGGTGTATTCTATTAAGAATAAGAATACTTTATTCAGCATAGAAAAATAAAATAAAAATACAGTACATATAACATTAAACTACAAGCTATGCTGAAGAGGCGTCCGCTCAGCTATATTTGCGACATAACAAGCGCCATGTCGAGAAGCTGGTTTTCAGCGGGAACCAACACGATGAAGATTGCGGATTGCGCACCCTCTTGACCGGGACCATATTGAGGCTACCAGTCAAGAAGGCGCGCAACAGGGGGCGTTATGGACGGTGATCACAAAAAAGAGAGAGAAAAAAAAACAAAACAAAAAAAGAAAACAATATTAACACAAAACTAAACAGAATCAAAAACTAAATTAACTAAAAACTAATGTATTAAGAAATGCCACACCCGAGACACTAACAGGGGGACGCCACCGTCAATACCGAATCGCATGTTCCGCTATTCGCCACGTTAAAACTATTTACTTGAACGACGGTGGCGCCCCCCCGCCGTTCCGCCCATTTTACGACTGGTTTGCGATTACAAATTGCGCCTAGCAAATCAAGTTCCAGTTCAAGTTGTAATTAAAGTAAAAATATTATATTTTTACTTTAATCACAACAATAGACCGGGAAGGTTCACAGCTGTTCCAAAAGACAAAACAAAGTAATGAAGAGAGGTAAGCTTTTATGAATGGTTGAACCTTTAGAAACAAACAACAAAATAATATAACGGTAAAAACAATAAAATAACGATACAAGATACATGTCTGTAGCAGTTTGCAGCCGAGTGCGGAGCGAACGGAAGGAAGAAAAAAAAAAAAATAGTCAATTGTCATTTTATTTTCCTTCCGCTCTCCGTTCACCCTCAACCATAATGTTAAATTTTACACGTTTTGCCACGTTAGAAAAGGTGGTGGTGATGTGGCGTAGTGGTAGTAGTCACCCCTACAACAAAGTTGGCCATGAATGCAGCAAGACCCTTGCATAGTTGCGTGTATCATCGAGCTCACATCTCGAGGGGCCGCTGCCACGACAATACAAGGCGGCATGCTGTGAGAGCAATACTGACGAGCACGATGTACATGACGCGCATAAACCCCTGGTGACTGTTGGCAATTGTGCAATTTAAAGTGTATCGATATTATGATTAAATCTATCACCAAGGACCAACTAAGGTTAACGCTGTGTTTGGTTTCAATCATAGGGCGCGCCCAGACGTCGGCCGAAGCGGGGAACATGTTAAAGCGGCCCCAGTATTCAATCAGCGCTCAGTTCGTATGCGATGGGATCGACCCGCCAACCCGATGAGAGCGTCGATGACATTCAGGTAAATGCTATACTGTTGGAAAACTATTAATTTCAACTATTAATGTCTGTTAGCCTTCTGTGACGTGATTAAGTGTTTTTTTAAGTTTTTTCTAAAAGTATCTTTTGTTGGCAGATTGCGCAAAGGGGGTGGCAGGTCGTTCCAGCACCGAGTAGCAGCGAATCTGAAAGAGCCGCGAAACGCCATGGAGCGGTGCCTTGGAGTGGCAAAAATGTGTGTGCAAGCCCTTCTGGTGCGTCCTTCCCTATTCCTAGCCCAGTCTAGCTTTTCATATAGGTACTTAGGCCTCTGCGTAGTAATGATACCAAACATCATTGTTGCGAGATGTAGTCTCCTACGAGCCGCCATTTTCATCATGTTTGCAGCGTTGAGAAATGGGGTGACATGTGCTCGGGGTGGCACCGTAAAGCAGAAACGGGCACAAGCATTCTGCGCCCTCTGCACCAGCTTGTCTGACCTAGCCATGAGACAGGGCCCGTATACAGTGTCACAATAGTTGAGCCTACTGAGGACAAGGGACTCACACAGTGCTATTCGCAGGCCCTCACTTCGGAACATGTTATTAGCGATTAATATTATGGTAACTGAACAACTGAGGTAGAATTGTGTAAAGCAATCGTAATCATTTGACAGTTAAAATCCGTACGTACGATAAAATCCGTTAAACAAAGCGTTTGACAGAATAATCGTATGTTATGAACTGTCAAATGATAACGATTACTTTACACAATTCCACCTCTGATCATGATTAAGGTATTGTCTCAAGATCTCAACAAATCTTTGGAAGTATAGAATAAAAATTACTTTTGTGAAGCCTCAATGTAACCTTGCTGGTGTTCAAATAAATAAATAAAAGTAAGTCTGAAAACGCTTTAATGTTCGTTACGTTTATGATGCTGAATTCTACTTAGCATAAAACACACCCACTTCTATTCTTATCCACCCAAGTGATCTATCCGAGTCATGCATAATACCCGACTACAAAGGCACACAATATTTTCCGCAAAATTACAATCCCAAAAACACTCCAGCGCAAGAGTAATGGTGAACCACGCCGTACATTTCAAAGTTAATCCCGGAAACCGGCGCAATTGCACACAAATTCTTATCAGTTGTTCCTGAAATGCATCCCGAGCGCCTATCCGGGATACGGCATAGGTATGACGTGGATTAGCCAAAATTCCGGATTGGAAATGACTGTGATGGAGCTAATGTGAAATGAAAATGCCTAACGTTCGACAAATGACAATCGAGCCGTTTCATGCCTGAGTGGGTTGAATCTGTTTGAATTTCAGCTTTGTTACAGGAGGTAATAGGCAAAAGTGGCAGCGATAGTTGTAAAAAATGTTTTGAAACTTAGTTTTATTAATATTTCTTAGGTTTTTTAATTTATAAAAACTTATCTTCAAACACATTTACCTACTTTTGTAAGAGCTGTCGCTCGGCTAGGAAAAGGTCCTGAGGTGGAACATGTTTCCACGTGAAAAATCAAGTTTTTACTAACTTCTTTACTATCCGACTAATTTATTTGACCGCTAACATTGTTCTTTTTACCCATGTTTCTATTATAAAACTCCGAGACCCGAGCTAATAGAAAATGTACGCACGGCTAGAACGACGACCGCTGGGTTTTTATTTTCAGTGCCTACGTAGTCCGAAGAAGATTTTCCTACAACTAAAAGGAAAAAATAAATAGAAACGGTCCATTTAAATTCGGATTGAAAGGCAATTGATCGGGACCTGAAAAGAATAAGCCATTATACAATTTGTAAGGGAAATTGTTCCAGTTTAAAGAATGTTTTGAATAGGCAACGAGGCCAAAGAAACGTAATGAATGGAAAATTGTGCCTAAATAGTAAAAGGTTTGTGTTTAAATATTGTTTAGGAAGGCCAATAAATAGAAAGATATCTTTTTTGTTACACACAAACTGACAGTCACATTATACTAAAAGAATGATAGGTAAATGAAAAAGCTGTACTTTTCCAAATAAGGAAAAAAAATTGTGACGGCTCTCCAAGATGCAATTTTAAAAGAAGAAAGGTAAGCGGGATTCCTTGGAGGGTAGTTGAACGGGAAGCATGGTCGATCTGTTTTAATGGTTTCAATTTATTATTTAATGGATATTAGTGTACAAATTTGGTGTTATTTTGTGTTCTAAAGTGCAGTGAAGTGATAAATTATAAAAAACATTGAAATACTTCGAATTGATTGAGCGCGCATCGAGTGTCGAGTGGGTTGTCGTATGAACAACCCGCTTTGGACCCGGTGGCGTCTTGAAACCTGCTTACGGGCATACTTAACTCCACTGAATCCATGAAAAATCAATAGAACTGAAACACCCACGTTCTATTGATAACTATGACAATTTTCACTCGACATTGGCAGAAATAAACTTCCCAGAGAGGTTTAGTTGCCATAAAAAAAAAAGAAAAAGAAAGGTAAGCAAACAAGAAGTACTGAAAATATTAATAATATGAAGCATAATAATATGAGAATTTGTATCATTAAAGGCATTTTTATACAAAAGAAATAGACAAAAAAGGTTTTTTAAGCGCATGTTTCAAGTGTGTTCTGTCTAGAAAATAAAAATGTATTCCAGTCGCGGAACTCCATTATTTATTACCATCTATTGGATTCCGTCCGCGTCTCGTCACTTTATAACGATATCGATGCAAAATCATAAATCGATTACATTCAACCATTCTGTTTTATTCCGATGCTTGCTTCCGAATCGAATGATTTATCATTAAGCGTTACAGAAATACGGAATTGAATTTAAAATATGGAGGAATCAACGATTTGATGCTATAAATAAGATAGGAGTTGCCCATTTATTGGGAATTTTTGCATTGATATTGAGACTTTTATTTATTTTTCAACCGGCAGACGGCTCTGTCAGAGTTTATTGTGATAAACTTTTAAACACTTGCCAAACGTTCTTTTCAAAGCATTGGTAGGGCGAAAATAAGTAACGATCCCATACCTAATTTACACAACAGGAACTAATAATTGTTCCAAATATATAGCGAAAATAGCATAATCCTTTTTATCTCAATAATAGCTACGTACTACATCAAGAATCATAGGCTTGTCATACGAGTAAGTAAAAGGTCAGTTAATCAGTTAATTCAGTTTTGTGTACGGATAAATCTAACTTGCTTACAGCTTCCTTGTGGGTCAAACGAATTAGCCAATTATTGCGGAAGTTGGGCAACATTCGTTTCCAGAAATGATACTTATGTATGTAATTCCCAATAAGTCTTCCGCGAAAACCGTATACGGTCCTAAACTCACGTCATAAAAAATAAAGTCTTCCCAAAATGCCCATCTCTGTATCGCCCATGGAATTCTAATAGAACGTTTACAAGTGCCGTTTTGTAGTTTAGTCACGATGCGATGTAGGAATCGATCGGTATTAACCCACCTTTTATTGGTAGCGATGGAGCTCCGAAATAGGATGGATGCTTTTAATTTGACACGTACTATGGGACTGTAAATTGTGAAGTGGATGAAAATTTAATTATTTTTTGTGGTTTCAAATGTTAATGTTCAAATGCTATATCGTTATAGAGAAATAGAGTCAGTAAAGCTCACTTCAACATTTCAGTCACAAGATGTCCACATGACCTGAACATAGGCCTTCCCCAATGATTATTATCAGATAGGCCGGTTAACCGTTACAAATAGCCCGTATCCAGGGCCTTCCGACCATGAAGTCCTACGCTACATGATTTCCATTCCAGAACCTCGCTGGTCCATTGGCATATTAACATTCCTTAAAGCTCACCAAAGCTCAGTTAGTTTATTGAATTACAAATTAATTTTTTGCATAATATCCTAGTGTTGTTCCTAGCTGTACAATTAGGCACCCCTTCATCATGTGAAAAGCTTTTATAGCCTCTGGTTTAGGTACGAGTATTTTATCTCTGCATTTCTATCCCGGATAGTTCAACGTCAATTCCCGTCCAGTGTAAACCCGGCTTTTAGCAATAAAGGCTTGGGAACTGCGTCAGATCATGCCTCGGCCGAACTACGCCGGTCTGTTTGGCTTATTGCAGTTTGCACAGCGGTCGGCAGGGCAATATTAAAGTTGATGGGCAACCGGCGGGAATAGTCATCGAGAGTGAAATGTACGGATACTCGTAACACCGTTTATTAAGTACTCATGGCTGAATATTTTGCAATTTGGAGTTCGTGATCGTATATCGTAATCCAGAAAAAGGATTTAGTTCCAACGGGACACAATTTCAACGGGACACATTTTCAATCAGACACATTCCCACGTGGACACAGTTGCAAACTGACACAATACAGTCAGTCGAATAAATGAAAGTGAAATGAAAAATATGAACATTAAAATAACTATATTTTATTACAATTAAAACTAAATTGAACAGAAATAAGCATCTTCGCGTACTTTCCTTAAATCAATAAAATAACCTAAATATAACATATCGTACCTAACATGCATTTTTAAGGCATTCAAGAGAACTTTATTTAATCTAAATAAATACAAAAGACGTCTAACTTAGATTCTATTCACAGGGAACTTTAAATGTAAAAAAAAAATACAGAGGATAATATTTATCAAGGTTGAATTACAACATTCATTGATTCTTCATAGCACCAAAAGCACCACACACAGTCGTAGCGTACATTTCTTTCTGGATAAGGGAATGTGTTCTGAAATATTTAATAGATTGGAATAAATTTGGCTGCACCTCGACAGATTTACAAAGGCTTTGCATATCGTACAAACGTAAAAAACACTGACGGATTTATTTGCGAGGATCGGGCTTACGTGAGATGTAAATCTGACTTTAAAAAATTCGCCAAATACACGTCCCAGTCCTAAATCCTATGAAATTATTTGTTTCACACGTAGCACACATCAATATCTGTCAGCGAACATCATAGAGATTAAAATAGAAAATAACATCGTTCATTGCTCAATATTAAATTTAAGCCAGCCCGTAATTACATACTCAAGGTCAAGTACCAATTAAGTCGAATCCCGAAATAGACCCTAATAAATATTCAAAATATTAAAGAACTGTTAGTAATTTGCAAAAGTTTTCTTAAAAAACTTTAACATAAAAGCTTTTCCAATATAATGTCAGACTACAAAAAAATTACCGCTGCTGAAAAGCACGAGGCAAAACTTAAATATGAGGTGACTAAAATTTTATGGAGAAGCTTAAGCTTTTTAACGTCAACGAAGTTACAAATAAAGCCAGACTTTTCAACAATCCAGCTCTCGACAGCTTGACGTGGGGGATTCAGAACAATACTGAGTGAAGTAACACAGTTCAACTAAATCAAACGCCAAAAATAAAAGTATCCCGTTCTAAACCTTACCATCTTGCCTCAAGAGATTATTTGAACGTAGGTTTTATCAATAAAAATGTATGAGCTCCAAATGAATGTGAACTGGAATTGACACAAGAAAGTGATATTTTATCTCAAGGGTTACAATTGAATACGGTGAGTTTATGGGTTGGTTTATGGGTCTACTGAGTTAGTATACTGCTAGTACCTAATATTACAGTAATTTGTGATATTTACTTAGAGATGACAAAATATTAAAGAGCATAAAGCTTTGAATTCGAATGAACTTATCAGATAAAACGATTTGTGGAATAGAGATTATTCCGAGAAATGGTTAGACTCATAATAAATGCTTTTTGAGATTGGTATCTTACAAAAAATATTGGCTTTTTCCAGGACCTTTTTTAACTGACAGCTTTCTCTATTGGGTATACCTAATCAAAATGTAGGCTATCCTGAATGCCACAGATTTCCATTTCAAGTTTATGTTAATGTAATGTGCCCGCAGATAAGCAGAGGCCTTTTTCGATCTGTCACTACAGACAGTTTGGACGGTTCCATACACACATTAGCAGTAAATATCCTCAAACGACCAGAGGTTTTTGGCGATCGTCCCTTTAAAGGGAATGTTTTTGCAGTCAGAACGAGGTTAGTAGATACTCGTTTAACCATCAATCTATCTTATTGATATGAGTATGTGCTCTTGAATGCAAAAGGGGAGGATAAAGTAATGGATACTTTGTAACCTAATAGTGATTTGTGATTAAATTATAATAAGCACAAAGAGACCAATTTTGTTCTTGAATGGCAAAATTGTTATTCATATCAAATAAACAGGGAGTTAGCAATATTGTGGGCAACATCAAAAATTCTTTTGTAAAACAATTGGGAGTCGAATGTTAATAAACGTTGGGAAACCTCTCAGATAGAAGAATTAAAACAAAACAACTCTAGATACCGAGTCGGAAAGGGAACCGACGGAATGTTCCGACTGGTATACTTAAATTGGTTTTCTTATGTCTTTCACAGTAAAGCTCGAATTGCTGAACAGGAAACCGAGAAGCGAAAGATTAAGCTGAAGCTAGAAAAATAGCTGGAATACTATGGCCAAAAGATATAGGTGCCAGAAGACGTTGCTTTAGATTTCACGATATACAGTTGAATTATTTATTTGACAGTATTGATAGCAGAGAAAGAAAAGGGTTGCAAGGACATACCCGAGCTTCAAGTAAGATAAAATTCCGAAGCACATTGAAGAATAGTCTCCTAGAATTCAAAGAAAATACATTTAGAAATGTCTCGTCTTAATTTGTTTTCTGAGGGGTCTTGAGTCTCAGAACTCTGAAGAGTTGATCTATTACTTTAAACTTTTAGTTTCGAATTCAAAGAAATAGCTACCATTTTAAGGTGACAGAAAATGTTGAACAATAAATGCTTGTCTAAAAGTTACAATAGTCTCAAATCAACTTAAATATCAATTGTAGATAACGACACAATTGTGTCCATTGTGCAAAGTTTCAGAGCTAATGACACTTCTTAAAACTCCTTTTAAAATTTTTAATGAATCGTAATTAGGGGACGGTAATAAATTGGACGTTATGGCGAATTTAAGTAAAATGTTAGGAGTTCAGGTGGAACTAAAAGAAGGAATTGCAGAATAAATTTTCCGTGAGGTTGGATTCACGAGTTCAGAGCGACTATCAAATCAAGTCTTCTATTGAAAATTATATTTTTTTTTTAGCAATGGGAGTGGTGTTTTTTATTGACATAATTATTAAGTTTATTCAAACAAAATTGCATAACAAAATGATACCTAGTTAAACTTGACTTCATGTTGATAATGATGATTAAGTTATGAGATAAAAATAATAAAATTTAATAAATATCTTATAAAATCTACTTCCATAATTAAGTTATTGCCAAAACTACATCCGTAGCGATAATATTATGTAACAAGGTTCCGTAAAATACGAATAGTTCACATCATTATGACAAAGCTTATTTTCCCAAAACAACAACACTAAACGATGAAGACAGTACTTTCATAGATGGGAACACAGATAAAAATGAAGATAAACATCTAACTGAGCCTAAAGCATTCGTAAACTGTAATACAAACTTAGCGGGACATACGTTCCTATCACTACCTACAATAATAACAACTAAACATCACGTACGAATAATAAATGAAGTTGTTTTGAACACCGGCTAGGGACGTGACCAATTACTTCATTCGATTACTGAATCGATTTATAAGAACTGGTTACTGAATAGATTCATCATCTGTAGCGGGAATTTTTTCAATAATGTAATGTAATGAACAATAGCTAAAGGTCAAGGTTCACTAATAAATAATTGTTAAATTTTTCTCTGAATTTAAAGGAAGCAATTTTGAAAGTGTTAATTTTATTACAGTTTACTTCTCAAAAAAAGTATTAACTGAATTTGGACTTTTCGATATTGCTCTTTATAATTTCATAAGTCTCTCTTAGGAAGTCTAAGTTAGTCACTTAATGTATGTAACTATGATTTTTCTGTTATTTGAACTAGAGTTCAGTTCAGAACTATGGTTTAACAGAACTATTGTTGTCTAAACTTATAAAAAACCCCCTATCGAGTAGTAATGCCATAAAGCGGTTTCAGCACATCACTATCAGGGTGAGAGACAAAGGGAATGGGTATAAACATCAATGATCCGACTCATTGAACATGTAAACTTGACTATAAAGGACATTGTCAGAAACCGCCTAAAAAACCGCCCAAAAACATTAACCCATCATAATTATTTTCTATTTTTTTTAATACATTAAGCACCCTTTCATTCTAATGGACACTTAAGCATTGAAAAATTAAATAAATAANCATTCTGCACCCTCTGCACCAGCTTGGCTGACCTAGCCATGAGACAGGGCCCGTATACAGTGTCACAATAGTTGAGCCTACTGAGGACAAGGGACTCACACAGTGCTATTCGCAGGCCCTCACTCAGGTATGACCTTAGCTTGTACAGGACTTTGAGGCGGTAAAAGCAGCTTCTTGCGCATTCGGTGACATGGGTTTCAAATCGCAACTGGTTTTCGAAAACAAGTCCCAGATTTCTGACTCTGTCCACTCTTTCAATCTGTATATTTAGAGACCGATCCCCGAGTTTTCCGATGTTCTGAGGGGTTCCCGTGAGTATGAGCTGGGATTTCTTAGGGTTAAGGCTGAGACCATTTGAAATGCACCAAGCAGATATTCTCTTTAGGTCATCATTTACGCTGATCACAGCTCTATCACACTTATCAGGCTCGAATGGAAGGTACATCTGTAGATCGTCCGCATACAAGTGATAGTAACAGTGTCTGATGCCGTGTATGATGTCAGCACTGTATAAGATGTATAGTATTGGCCCTAGAATGGAGCCCTGGGGGACCCCACAAGTCACCAGTTGTGGTTGTGATCGCAGGGAAATGCCATCCCCCCGCTTCAGTTCCACATACTGCTTTCTTCCAGACAAATAACTATGAAACCAATTTACAGAGCTGTTGTCGAGACCATAATAGTGCAATTTGGACAACAAGAGCGAGATGTTGATAGAATCAAAGGCACGTGAAAAGTCGAGCAATAATACAATTGTGACCATGCCCCGATCCTGAGCAGCCAGCAAGTTGTCGACTACATCGGCGAGAGCAGTTGCCGTACCATGCCCTTTACGGAATCCGGACTGGTAGTGTGGAAGAATGTCCCGTTCCTCAAGGTACTGCGTGAGTTGATCACACACTATTCTTTCCAGGATCTTTGACAGGCATGGCAGAATACTGATAGGCCGGAGTTCGTTTACTGTAGATGGCTGACTAGTTTTTGGTAGAGGTCTGACTAAGGCCACCTTCCAGCTCTCAGGAAAGGTGCTCTCAAGAATTGATTTGTTTACCATATTCGTAATCGCTTCCAAAGATTGAGGCAAAGTGAGCATTATCATGTCGAGCGATAGGCCATCGTCCCCGCGCGCGTTTGATTTAAGACCCTTGATAGTCTTTAACACCAGGTCCTCACTAACAGTCTGCAAGGAAAAGGTTGAGGCGTTAGCATGGCTATGACATTCATAATAACTCAGCTGAGATATATCCACCTTGCCCCCACCGGGCATGCTCAAAAAGTGTTTATTAATTACATCAGGGTTATTAAACGATGGTGGGAGTTCGACTGATTTCTTTTTATCTGGCAAGACAGTACTTTTGAGGTTCTTCCAAAGTTTCTTCGAGTTGTGAAGGTTATTGTTGATATTTTTGGTAAAAAAGCATGTCTTTTCACGCTCAATAGCCTCCAAAACCAAGTGTTTCATCGCCTTGTAGGCCGCCCTGTGTTCTGAGGAACCCGATTTTTTGTATTTCTTGTGGTAATCGTCTCTGATTCGGATCATATCCCTTATGGTATCAGTTATCCACGGGTGCGGAGGTCGTTTAAAATTCCGTGTTCTTATAGGGGCATGCAGGTCCATCAGACCCATGACAGAACCCGTGAACGCCACGGCATATTCGCTGACATCTTTGACGTGATTGAGACTCTTCCAGTCAATGGCGTTAAGGTCCTGATTGAATTGGTCTAGGAGTATGTCTTTAAAAGGTCTGTAAGTTACCCGCTGCGGCCTGATTTTTTCCTTCTTGATCTTGAATTCCCCCAGTAGCATGGCATGTCCACCCAGATCAGGGGAGTGCTTCACCACTACTTCAAGAGCTTTCACATCGGCGCAAATAACGTCGATGAGAGTGTCACTATGGTCAGTGTGGTGGGTAGGCTCGGTCACTAACTGGGTGAGATTGAGACTATGAATGCACTGAAGAAACTCTCTGCATCTGCTATTGCCAACGTCTAGGAGGTTTATGTTGAAATCGCCCAACAGTATCAATCCATCTGCGTTGGTGAAGGATGTGATTGTCTCTGTTAAGGCGTCAAGAAATGTCCCTACGTCAAGCCATGGAGGTCTGTAGGCTGTACCAATGATGATGTTCTGGTTAAGGAGGCGTGTAGAGATCCACATCTGTTCCACTGATGAATCCTTGTTGGGGTGAGGACACAACCTCACATTCAAGCCTCTGCGGATGTAAAAACCCACTCCCCCCCCACGTCCCCTCCTGACATGATCCGGCCTAGGAACATGTCTGAGCCGATACCCAACAAGAGTTGGGGCCCTGTCTTCTTCCCCATCTCTCAGCCAAGTCTCATTAATGGCCATTATGTCTGGGTCTAGGTCCTCCATTGCTGCTATGAACTCCTCATGTTTGGTACAAAGAGACCCTGCATTGAAAAGTCCCACTAACAAGTTCCTGTTCAACCCCAGGCCCGTGCTATAATGGGATAATAAAAACTCAGATACATGTTTATATAAATAGTGTTATTGTAAGTAATTATAGTGTGATTATTGTTGTATGTAGCGTTATTAGAGTATGAAAAATCTGTATATGATATTAATATAATTATTTGGAACAACTGAGAAAAGTCTAAATTTGTTTTTAATTTGAGGTTACCCAACACACAGAGATAAAAATTATAAATGCAGTCTATAAGCTGGCATTGCAATGTTGACAAAAATTTCAAATAGGTAAGCAGTCCGGCATTAATTAAAATTATGAATAATAAGTGATTAAAATTAACAAATATAGAAATAAGCTCAAATAAGTATTCGTTTTTACAGGATCCAAAGAGTCATGGCCTTGATTGGCCGAACACTCTTGAGAGGTCGTCGAGTGATCTCAGCGAGAAGGCTTGGGACCCATCACTCCTGCGGACGAATATACGTCCACGTCTCGTCCAGGAGTACCTCCACTGCTGCCTGCGACACTCCTCACGCGCCCGATAAAACAGCTGGCGATTGAAGCGAGTCAGGCGCTCGCTGATGTACACCCGGCCGCCACCCTCGCCCGTAGCGCCGCGACGCACGCGCGCGGCCCGCAGCAGGTCGTCGCGCAGCTGGCGGCGCGCCAGGCGCACCACCACGCGGCGCGGGCGGGCCCCGCCGGTCTCGGCCGGGGGCGCACCCACGCGCTCCGCGAACACGACGTCCCGCTCCTCCAGGGTCACCCCGAGGCGGCCGGCGAGCACGGCGACGCTGTGAAAGACGCTCTCGCCCTTCTCGTCCGGGAGGCCCCCGATCTCCAGGTCCGCGAGGAGCGCGTCCTGGTCGCGGTCGTTGAGCTCCAGCTTCAGCTCGGCGACGGTCCGCTCCAGCGCCGCGACGACTCCCGACCCGGCGCCGGTGCCCGCCTCTGTCTGCACGCGCCCCACCGCCTCCAGCCTCTTTTCGACCTCGTCCAGGCGCTCCGCGTTCGCGTGCCCGACGCCCGTGAGGCAGACCTCGATGGTGTCCATCCGCTTGTCCAGAGCGCTCGTGCGGCTCTCGCAGCGGTCTAATCTGCCGGACAGCGCCGACACCTCATCTTTAAGCGCGCCCATCTGCTCCCTCAACGCCTGGAGCTCGGAAGTGAAGACCTCTCGGAAGTGCCTGATCTCCAGTGTGAGCGCCTGGATGTCCGACACCTCGACGGTCATATTTAGCGCGGTGTCATTTTGGTCGTCGTGCCCCTGCTCCGGCAAGGTGGTGTCCAGCTGCATGGGGCTGAGATCAGAGGCGCCGCGTCGCTGCGTGATGTACTCGGGCGAAGCTCGGACCGGCGTGTTAGTATTGTCGGTCTTGGGCTGCTTGCTCTTGCACGAGACGCACCTCCAGTTAGCCCGGTGGTCCCCGGTCAGCGTATTATAGAAGCGCTGCTCCGAAACTCCAGCGCATACCAGGTCATAAGAGTCCCGGCATAGGCTGCACACTAGGAACCTCCGGTCCTCAATTTTCTTTAGACAGCCACTGCAATTCTTAATGTTCTTCTTTCCCTTGGGCGACATTTTGTACGGAAAGACNCAGCGGTCCAATCTGCCGGAGAGTGCAGACACCTCATCCTTCAGCGCGCCCATCTGCTCCCTCAACGCCTGAAGCTCGGAAGTGAAAACCTCCCTGAAGTGTCTGATCTCGAAAGCGAGCGCCTGGATATCGGACACCTCGATAGTTACATTTAGCGCGGTGTCATTGAGGCCGCCGCGCCCCTGCTCCGGCAGGGTGGTGTCGAGCTGCATGGGGCTGAGCTCAGAGGCGCCGCGCCGCTGCGTGACATGCTCAGGCGAAGCTCGGACCGGCGTGTTTGTGTTGTCCGTCTTTGGCTGACGACTCTTACATGAGACGCACTTCCAACCGGCCCGGTGGTCCCCGGTCAGCGTGTTGTAGAAGCGCTGCTCGGAAACTCCAGCGCATTCTAAATCGTAGGAGTCCCGGCACAAACTGCACACCAGGAACCTGCGGTCCTCAATCTTTTTAAAGCAGCCACTGCAGTTCTTATTGTTTTTCTTCCCTTTCGGCGACATTTTGTTGAATTAAATAGTTGTAGATAAAAACAGGACAAAAATAAAAACAAAAAAAAAAAATCCAAAAAAAAATCTTGAGTGTTGAGATTTGAACCCACAGTTCCCGCGTCAGTCAGTGCTAGCTAATCCCACGATTACCTAACCGCGCCACTGTGTCACTTACGTAGCGAGCGAAATTTGACAACTGTGTATACAGTGGCACGGACGGTCGTTGAACCGATCAGCTGTGAGTTCAATGTACCCGCCACAACACTTATGTATGATAAATGTTTGCACCGATCACTATGTATCCATTCAATGTCTCACAGTCGCAATTTCCCTGCACTTCAAGTGTTGATCCTATGCGTGACACGACCACGACACCTCGGGGAATGCACTGACACACAAACTGGGCGATAATTTGCGCTTGTTTATTTTTAAAAAGCAAAATGCAGCGGAGCTAACGTCAATGCGGCCGTCACGGATACCGCCCCCCGCGCACCCCGCGCATTTCAGGTGCCTTCGACAATGCTTGGTGGCCGATCCTGCTCTTAAAACTGAAAGTTCGTGGATGCTATAGTAATATATATTCACTACTGCACTCGTACTTTTGTAACGGTACAACTAAATTAAAACTCGGCCATCATGCTGAATCAAAGGTGCTCACGCGCGGCTGTCCCCAAGGATCGGTCCTAGGGCCCTACCTTTGGAATTTGGGTTTCGATGATTTTCTAGCATTACCATTACCCGAAGGCTGCTCGTTAACCGGGTACGCTGATGACGGTCTCCTTTTAATAGAGGCTGACACTAGATCAAAGCTTGAAAATCTAGCGGATACATGCTTGAATTTAATATCTCAATGGGGAGACAGAAATCGTTTGCAGTTTGCCCCTCACAAAACTTATCAGCTTCTATTAAAGGGTAATCTTAAAGTTTTGCCTCGCATTAAATTCAATGAAATAACTGTTAAAAAACGGGAATCTGTTTGCTATCTCGGACTAATTTTAGAGAAAAACTTTAGTTTTGTCGAGCACATTAAACAGATCGGTGAAAAAGCTAAAAAGAACTTTTATGCCTTAAGTCACATTTCAACCTCGACGTGGGGTCTAACGTTTAAAATCCTCCGAGTAATATATTCGGCCACTTATTTAAGCTCCATTTGCTATGGTGCACCAGTTTGGGCTGACAGAGCTACTATAGGAGCCGCTCGACGGAAACTACTCCAAAGTCAACGCCTTGCATTGATTTTTCTTTGCAAAGCTTACAGAACTGTGAGCACGGAGGCTCTGCCAGTCCTGGCTGGTGTACTGCCGGTCGACTTAGAGGTACAAAAGCGTGCGGCTATGTACTTCGGCTGACGACTCTTACATGAGACGCACTTCCAACTGGCCCGGTGGTCCCCGGTCAGCGTGTTGTAGAAGCGCTGCTCGGAAACTCCAGCGCATTCTAAATCGTAGGAGTCCCGGCACAAACTGCACACCAGGAACCTGCGGTCCTCAATCTTTTTAAAGCAGCCACTGCAGTTCTTATTGTTTTTCTTCCCTTTCGGCGACATTTTGTTGAATTAAATAGTGGTAGATAAAAACAGGACAAAAATAAAAACAAAAAAAAAATCCAAAAAAATCTTGAGTGTTGAGATTTGAACCCACAGTTCCTGCGTCAGTCAGTGCTAGCTAATCCCACGACCACCTAACCGCGCCGCTGTGTCACTTACGTAGCGAGCGAAATTTGACAACTGTGTATACAGTGGCACGGACGGTCGTTGAACCGATCAGCTGTGAGTTCAATGTACCCGCCACAACACTTATGATAAATGTTTGCACCGATCACTATGTATCCATTCAATGTCTCACAGTCGCAATTTCCCTGCACTTCAAGTGTTGATCCTATGCGTGACACCACCACGACACCTCGGGGAATGCATGACACACAAACTGGGCGATAATTTGCGCTTGTTTATTTTTAAAAAGCAAAATGCAGCGGAGCTAACGTCAATGCGGCCGTCACGGATACCGCCCCCCGCGCAAGTCCTCGATATCGATATCGAGTCACAACAAGTACTTTTTTGTATTGTATGCTCTAAAATGTTCG
Organism: Ostrinia furnacalis; assembly: GCF_004193835.3. Lineage (NCBI taxonomy): Eukaryota > Metazoa > Arthropoda > Insecta > Lepidoptera > Crambidae > Ostrinia > Ostrinia furnacalis. Next base: position 74,640 of record NW_021131772.1, on the reverse strand, counting down.
ATGCCTAGTACAATGAGAAGTGGACTACCTGGTAAATATGAAAATCTCTTCGGATGCAGCGACTCGTATAATTACGGTCAAACTTCACTTAAGGTAAGTTTGTTTAACCATAAATTATAGTTTGTTGATATTTAACGAGATTTAATTGAAGAACTGAATGATCCAGATTGTACAGGGTTGCTATGTAATGTTAATTAATACTTTTAGGTTATTGATATATGATATTTAACGAGATTAAATTCAAGAACTGAATGATCTAGATTATACAGGGTTGTTATGTAATGTTAATTAATACTTATGTATTATCGACTTGTTTTTAATATTGATGAATTTACTTTAACGAGAACTGACTAGACAATTACTATGTACTTTGTATCTATCTATTAGAAACCTAACTTAGGTATAAAGTTAAGCTACGAGTAATTAACGTTACTGGCCTTGTTCAGCTGGTTCTGGATTTGGCCGCGCCTCTTCTTTCTCCCCGGCCGCCTCCTGGTCTGGTCCTCGGCTCGGGTCGGCTCCTCTCCAGGGCCGGTCTCGCGCCAGTCCAGGTCTTGTGGGTGGTCGATGGTGTCGACCTCGAGGATTTCGGTCCAGTCTGTGGCCCGGTTTGATGATCTGGGTAGTGGTCTACTCGGGTTTGTAGACACTACGTTCGCTTTCCAGGGTTTGCGTGCGTTGTTAGCTTGACAGGTTTTGCAGTTCTTGACGTACGTTGACGCATCTCTGTACATACCGGGCCAATAATATCTCTGTGATATTTTGTTTAGTGTTTTTGCTGTTCCTAGGTGGCCTGCGGTTGGTGTATCGTGGTTTTCTTTCAGAATCTGGTTTTTTTCATTGTTATTTATGCATAATTTCCAGTCTGATGATGTTTCTCTTCTTGGTCCGTATGCGTGATTTATTATTTTCCTGTATAATTTGCTGTTTGACATTTTATAGTCCTTGTTTCCGGTTTTTTGTATTTCTTGAATTTTCTTTTGGATCCAGTCTTCCTTTGTTTCTTGTTTTAAGCGTGTTACTTGTTTATTTATTACTTCTTGACTTTTAGGGTTCCGTGAATAGTCTTTTTTCTTGATTGGTTTTTCGTGTGTGAGTTTAATCTTGTGTTTTTTCTTACTTGTCGGTGTTTCGGCCATTTCGTATGTAGGTACGATGTTGACTTCTGTAGTTTTTCTTGACGTTGTTCCCACTTGTTCCTCTTGCTTGGTGCTATCTTTGGGCCATTCTATTTTGGCTCCTATTCTATTTAATATGTCCATGCCGATCAGTATACTCTTGATTTGTGGATGATATAACACTTGGTGGTTAATTGTTTTTCCTTTTATATTAATTTGCAAGTCTAGTGCTTCTTTAATTCGAGTTGTGTGCCCATCTGTCATGCTAGCTGTTATGCTTACTGTTTTCGGTTTCAGGTTTCTTTTCACGAATTTACTGTACACTTGGTCGTTGATGTATGATCTTGTGGCGCCGGTGTCTACGAGTGCTTGATGTTTTTCGCCTAGTATCAATACATCTACGAAGGNGGAATAGTCCCGTTCTAAATGTTTTTGAGTTATAATAACCCGACTTTGTTTTGTGCACATTATTTACAGAAAAGATAGAGTAAGAAGAAGATGTACATAAGAAATTAGATGGAAAATTAGGTACAATCAGCGTCGTGGCATTAGGATCATGATATTATTATCATCATTTCAGCCACAGGACGTCCAATGCTGGACATAGGCTTCCCCCAATATTTCTACATCGCCCGGTTGGTAGCGGCCTGCATCCAGCGCCTTCCTGCTACCTTTATAAGGTGGATAGTTACACTTGGAGACCTTTATAAGTCTCACTTTGTAGTATTTCACACTTTGTAGTATATTAAAATAAATTAGAATGAACTTCAATCTATATTTATCTCAGGAAATTGAATGAAATCAGAAACCTTATTTTGCAAAGCCCGCGGCATTCCGGACCTCGCGTTTCACTCTATTAAGAGGTGAAGGTTGAAAACTATACAATCATTGATAGGTACTTCTTGATATTCCTTTAAATAGAGAGGTACTTTGATATCTTCATGTAATTCGTTTTGGTTTTTATTTCACATTAAACGTCTTATATTAACTTTATGTAAGTGCATTCGCCTTATTTAATACTAGCGACTGCGTACGAATTTTGCAAAATCCCGTCTTAGTGAACACCTACGTTCTAAATGGAATCATGCAAAATTTGGGACTCCTCCTAGCACTTGTAGTTTCTGAGATTTCGTGATGAGTGAGTCAGTCAATCAGTGACCTTTCACTTTTGTAGATAAAGATAGATGCTTCGCCTCATTTCTGCTTGACCAGTGTTTAACTGCTAGAGAAGGCCTGCTGGCATTCTTTAGATACAAACTCTCTCTCATTTACTAATAAAAATAAAAAAGCATTTGTTGCCACACATTCATTTTAAATTTCGACCGGTCCGACCGAGGTGGACCGACGACATCGTAAAGGTAGCAGGGAAGCGCTGGATGCAGGCCGCTACCAATCGATCAACGTGGAAAGCATTAGGGGAGGCCTATGTTCAGCAGTGGACGTCCTATGGCTGAAATGATGATGATGATGATTCATTTTAAATTGTGTTTTCTAAGGATTATTTTTGGGCCTACAACAAACGTTAACAATCAACATTATTTTATTTCACTAATCGTTAGATAGGCCACACACAGCTTTATTGGCTCTTAGGAAAGCAAAAAAATTGTTATGGCTCTATTAATTAATTAAATTGTGATTTGATCGCTAATTTAGGTTATTTGGAATTTTTGATTGAACCTATGTAAAAACCATCTATTTTTTCCTCTTTTCCCAAGTATTTTAACAATTCCTAAACGTAAAAGGTTCATCTTGTAAACATAACACAAATATGAATGTATTATGATAAATCAATATTTAAATAATCAAGAACAAGGGATGTATTGAAAAAACACGAATATTACAGCGTCATCTGACGTATGGGAATGTACTTTGTGAATTTTTATGACTTCCTCGATTGGTATGCTAATATTTTTGTATTAGAGCCACCGATCAGGGCGCTTGAGGGTAACTGCCGGGGCCCACGCAAGTCTTTGGGGACCATTTTGGGTCCGAGGTGAATGACCATAAACAAGACGATCCATTTTGTTTGTGAGACAAAAAGATCTATAAATTGTATCAAAGAGACCTAAAACTGATATTTGGCAGTTGTGACAAGCAATAAAACAGTTTGCACGTTCTAGAGGCAACGCACTTTACGCTACGTGCATGCCTTCAAAAACAAAATTAGTTACCTAACTTACTATAAATACACGAAATTACTTGAGCTACGAGATACCCTTAAAGCCTTAAAGGTACGATCATTAAAGCAAGATTGGAGTACTAATACTATAAAATTAAATGTGAAAGTTTGTGAGGATAAGCTTACGTTTGTTACTCTTTCATCCCAAAACTAATGAACGTATTTTCATGAAACTTTCTTGAAATTAGGCTTTCAATCTCCACAATAACATCAAATGATAAAATAATCATAAGCTTTATTAATAATTAGCGGCCGCCCGCGACTACGTACGCGTGGATCCCGTTTTACCCTCTTAGGGGTTGAATTTTGCAAAACCCGGTCTTAGTTAGCACCTACGTTCTAAAAGGAACCCCCATGCAAAATTTGACTCCTAGCACTTGTAGTTTCTGAGATTTCGTGATGAGTGAGTGAGTCAGTCAGTACCCTTTGCTTTTATGATGATACTAGCGGCCGAGCGTGACTTCGTACGCGTGGATCCCGTTTTACCCCCTTAGGGGTGGAGTTTTATAAAATCCTTTCTTAGCAGATGCCTACGTCATAATAACATCTACCTGCATGCCAAATTGGTTTGGGCTGTGCGTTGATAGATCACTATGTCAGTCACCTTTGAGTTATTACAGATTTTTGTGACAATAACGGGCAAAAGCGATTTTTTTTTATCCACAACGAGGAAGCTCTTGTCCTGTATCTCACCTGATGGTAAGTGATGATCAGGCCGAAGGTGGAAGCGAGCTTCACCCGGAACCTTCAACCAAGGAGGAACTGGCTATCTCACCTTTAATTGCCGAATACAGCTTTTCAGGGGCCCTTACCATGTGCCCATGATACGGCCCTGCCCCACCGGTCCCTTAAGTCTCGTGGCGCATATCGAGTTGCCCTTTACCGCCTTGAGGGACCGACAACATCTATGATATCATTATGATAGCTTGCCAAAGACCGGTTTGGGTATGAAGTGTCCCATTTCTGCAAATAGGAATAGAGAAAGCGCTGTCAAAAGAAATTACTTGCACTACTTTTAAATATAATTTTCTTGAAATAACAAGCAATGAAATGTCCTTCGGCCGTAAGCTTTAGTGTTCCCTATTAAATGTAACATTATGGTCTAAAAGCTTAAGACTATCTAAAAAGGCATTAAATGAGCAATTCTTTTGATTGAAGAGATGATTGGTTACCAGCAGTGAGTTACACTTGTAATTTTTATATTTTAACAAAATATACCTTATTTCATTTTATTTTACATCTAGCTGTGCCCTGTAATGACGCAGTAATGACTCCATAGAGCGTCTCGTAGTGCAGGGAAAAGTTGAGGGCACCAGACCACGTGGTAGATCACCAATGAGATGGACGGACCAGATCAAGGCCGCAACTAAGTGCTCGGATAGCGAAAGTACCCGAAAAGCTGCAGTCCGCGAGGAATGGCGCCGTATTACGAGGAACATCACTCTGAATCGTGATTCAAAATGATGACCACGACCACTCTGACAAGAGTGTACCGACTGAGAAGAAGTTCCCGGTAATACCTAGTTTGAATAATATTTCCCGTTTTTGCAACATTTTTCTTTACTGCTCCGCCCCTATTGGTTGTAGGGTGGTGTTAATATAGCCCAAACTAAAGCCTTCCTCGGTAGGTAAATGGGCTATCCAACACAAAAATACTTTTTCAAATTGGACTAGTTGTTCCTGAGATTAGCGCGTTCAAGCAAACAAACAAAATCTTCAGCTTTATACTCGTAATATTCCTAGCGGCTGCCCGCGAATTCGTACGCGTGGATCCCGTTTTACCCTCTTAGGTGTGGATTTTTGTAAAATCCGTTTTTAATGAGCACCTACCCCATGCAAAATTTGAGACTCCTAGCACTTGTTTATAATTGAGTGAGTCAGTCAGTGACCTTTCGTTTTTTATAGATATCGACTAGTTAAGTACCATTGACTCAAGTATCGAATAACCGAGCCTTGTTAAATATATTTCTTAAATTCAGGGAAATAACAAAGAAATTGAATGAACCAAATATCGGGTTTCCAGTGTAAATTACTGCGACGAAAATAAATTGAATCGATTTGAAAATATAGTTCAATGATCTGGTGGGGTCGATTTTAAATTGGTATTCCATTTAAAATGTTTAAGCATGTAAACTCAGATTTCATCTATCTGAATTGAACCGATTAAGATGAAATTTGGTTAAGAGGTAAGTTTAGTTTGAGACCTAGGAACAAACAAAGAATAGTTTTTATTCCAGTTTTTGGGAAGGCGATAAGAATCCGCGGACAAAAGCTAGTACTTAAGTATACTTATAATACGAGTAGTTGGGGTGAGTTGCACCAACTAAATTTAAACGATAACTAATAACTTGAACCGGAGTTTTTCTAAGGAGTTTGACAGACTTTTGACGTTAATTGTCATAGTTAAAGTAAGATGGTGCAGTGCAACCCAAGCTTATAGAAATATAGTACAAAATATCGGTAAGCCTGTAACTAATAGAGTATTAAAATTATGACGTAGGGATAGCTTGATACAACATCCTCCCTAATATAAAAGCTAGCGGGGGTTTCCCTTTATCAAAACCTTTATTATCACCTTCCTTTGATAATATTATTAATGGCACCTACGCACTTGCTTAATTTAAAAGACATTGGTGCGAAGTTTTAGTTGGTTTAACAATTTAATTTGCTACATAAACGCTCTGACACTAAAAGAAAATTATGAAAATATATTCACGGGTAGATTTTCATTAAATATTTCCAACTAGCTTTCCGCCCGCGGCTTCGCCCGCGTGGAATTTTGTCTGTCACAGAAAAACAATATCGCGCGCGTATTTGCTCACCGTTTAGACCTACCCTGGACTATGACAAACATTTTAAAACCAAAATCAGCTCAATTGGCCCAGCCGTTCTCGAATTTTAATCAGACTAACGAACATCAATTCATTTTTATTTATATAGAAGATAGAAGATTACTAAGACTAAGTTGTACCACCAAACTTTGATCTAACTGTAACGATAACCGGTGATTTTTGTGTGGAGTTTGACAGCTTTTTGACGTTTGTTACAGTCAAATTAAGATGGTGTAACCTTTTGATGTTAGTAATGGGCACATCGTCCAAAATCGTATTCTCACTTTCTTTGGCCATATTACACGTGGAGACGTCGCTTCTGTTGAACGTCTTGTCGTGCAGGGGAAGGTTGAGGTCACAAGAGCGCGCGGCAGATCGCCCATGCGCTGGACTGATGGTCAAAACCGCACTCAATGGTCCACTCCACGAGTGCACAAGAAAGGCTGCAGTGCGGGAGGAATGGCGACGGATTGTGAGGCTTGCCACCGGGCCGGGTATGACGACTACGACCACTCTAGCAAGAGTGTCATCATCATCATCATCATCATTTCAGCCATAGGACGTCCACTGCTGAACATAGGCCTCCCCAACGCTTTCCATGTTGATCAATTGCCTGCGTCCAGCGCTTCCCTGCTACCTTTACGATGTCGTCGGTCCACCTTGTAGGTAGACGTCCCACGCTGCGTTTTCCGGTACGCGGCCTCCATTCCAGAATCTTGCTGCCCCATCGGCCGTCAGTTCTGCGTATTATGTGCCCTAGCAAGAGTGTAGCGACGAATAAGAATGTGCAAAAGCAATTTAACTACGTTAACTCGTAATACTTACGAGCATTGTTTATGAACATAATTACTCATACTACGACATCCAATGTTAAACATAATAAGTATTTTCCCTTTTCCGAAGCGAAAGCCGAAATGATGTGACCGTGTATCGGCTTTTCCTGAAATTTTCTTGTTATTATTTTTATTGATGATATCAAAGTACTATCATGCAATACAGTTGTTATCATCGAAATAAATTATTGTAAAGGTCTCCTTAACCCTTAACTGGTATCGTGGGGATTTTCTTTGATTTCTAAGAAGCTACGCATCGTGGACAGCCAAAATTTTTGGTATTCTCATTTCGGCGCTACTCGCGTCTGGTGCAGGCGTTTCAGCACTACATCATTCACCAGGACGAAGATATGTACGTGTTGGGGTCCGCGCGGCCCCCACAATACCAGTTACGTTAGTTTTTTTTTAATGACAATTTTTATTTGTTTTTTGTTTTTTTGAAGTATTGATGGCTTTTAAGTGATAAAATAATAGATTAAACATAGAACGAAGTTTTTGATTCCAAATTAGTGATTAGTAGCATGCCAGAAGTAGAAAAAGTGACAATAAAATTATAGGTCATTGTGAAGACCCAATAACCAATATTCGGTCGATAATGAGGAAATTGATTCTAATTCTGAAGTTTTTTCTTCAGAGAGTGAAAATGAAGATGTTGTAGGACCTAGTCAATCCAGCTACTATGAAAAAATAAATACAAGTGGTCTGAAAATCCACCAGCACCTGCTAATGTTTGTCAACATAATATTTAAGTTTTTATTTATATAAAATACTTATTATTTTTACTAAACATTACATTAAAACGTTATTTATTGTTAAGTTCACATTATTATAGATTAATTAAAATAATAATATCTTTGGTTATAACTTTCTAAACAATAGGTTTCATAGATATTTGTAACATTAAAAAAATATTACGTAAAAAGTGGTTCCTATTATGTAATGTCTTTAAGTATATAAGTAGGAAGATTTAATTTAAAAAAACTAAATGATTACATAGAACGAGCCTGATATTTATCATTTATGAGCATTTATTCAAGTATATAGGTAAAACATGCTTGCTAGAAGCAAAACTAGTATGGGGGCCGCGCGGCCCCCACGATACCAGTTACGTATGTCCAATTTACGATACCAGCTAAGGGTTAAAATAAATAACGTCTGTATTCAAAAACATTAGGTACTATGAGGCAGGCCGCTACCAACCAGGTAACATGGAAAGCATTGGGGGAGGCCTATGTTCAGCAGTGGACGTCCTATGGCTGAGATGATGATGATGAGGTACTATGAGGTCTCACAGTGCGCGTGGTCGCACAGGGTCACACACGAACCAATCACAGAGCTCTATTCAACGTTGTGCGTTCGATTTGCTGCTTCACTTAAGCAAGCATCGTTCGTGAATACGGGCGTAAGACGCTTTGCAAGTATTAAGTCAATAAGTAGGTACTAACGAGTTGTAAGTTGTAACTAAATCTCGTGCAATGTCACTTAAGCCTAGTTGCACCACCTTACGTTAACCGTAGCTTTAACCTTTAAACTTTATTTGTATAGAGAACAATAGCGTCTAGACAAACCTAAAGAGGATTTAGGACGCTATTTGGATCAAATATGTAAAAAATTGCTCAATAATGAATAATAAATAAATAAATAAAATACCTAAATAATAAATAACCATAACCGGAGTTTTTTCAGAATGAATTTTAAATAGACTTTTAATTATGTAAAAAAGTTCATGCACCTTGAAAACATGTACACACTCGTCACACGTTGCTAAATTAAAATATCTACAAAATAATGTTATTCATATCATGAAATTCATTGACATTAGAACGAAAAGAGATGAGCTAATTAAACACGAAATGTTTATCTAAAATATTATGAAAATAATCATTTTTCACCTAAACGACTGCCATCATACATACGCGGTCGTATAAACGATTAATTGAGAAAAACGCAAATTTTCCCTTTTTATGGCTTCAATTAATATTTAAATGATCATTGGAACCATTATTATTTGGATGGAAAATGCTTGTTATTTGAAAGTGTGATTAAAAAGGAACTGACCCGACCGAAGTGGAAACTAGGAACGTTCAAATACTTCTCTTAAATGAAGACAAATTAGCGAGCTGAAGTGGCAATGGGCAGGGCACATAGTACGCAGAACTGACGGCCGATGGGGCAGCAAGGTTCTGGAGAGGAGGCCACGTACCGGAAAACGCAGCGTGGAATATCCACCCACAAGGTGGACCGACGACCTCATAAAGGTAGCAGAAAGGCAGAATGCAGGATGCAGGTCACTACCAACCGGGCGATGTGGAAATCATTGGGGGAGGGCTATAATATGTTCAGGAGTGGACGTCCTATGGCTGAAATGATGATGATGATGATGACAAGTGATAATGAAAAATATAGTAGAAGAGATTGGCAACACTGGCGTTCTTTCTCTTCCCTCTTTACTATTACTTATTTTGTTGTTCTCCAAGACGACAATAAAAAAGGGCGGGTACAAAACAAAAAAAACATTTACACCCTTACATACTATAGTGTAGGTACATGTACGTGTCACAAGTCACAATAATCTACTTATTAAGTACACAAAAGTCACAAATCATTTTGTGTGTTTGTTTCTAGTTTGGTTAGGATTTTGCAGGTTCAAATCAACTTATTTAAAAAAAATACCAGAAAATAAATTCTGGGGGGTCAAACGTCCTATGGCAGGTCATTAAAATTTAAAAACGAAAGTAATGATGGCTATAAATACGTTCAAATTAATTTAAAAAAGACCATAATTTTATAAAGTTCAATACAAAGCAAAGAACCGCGCAATATTGACACAGAGTAGTGGCAGCAAAACCAACGCATCTGAACTTTGTTTGTATCCACGCGAAGTGGTTAATAAGTGCGTACGGACAGCAAATAAAGTATCGTGAAGACCATTTTTTTTGTTCGGATAATTGACTCAATTCGTCAATGACACTCAAGATTACATTATTAGAGCTAAATAGACTTGATATGTCCTCAAATGGGACTCAAAATCTATCGTCAATATTCGATCAGATAGCTTCATGAAAAGAAAAGTTTACTTAAGTGATTAAGGTTGTTGATTGTTTCAATGATAAAAAGGTTGATAATCACAAGTTACGCAGATAATAACGTGGCTGTTATTAATATAAATAACCATGAAATCTGGTCTGGTGAGGTTCTTCAGGGTTACAGCTTAAGTCGACCTATTCCCGTTAAGGGTGTGAAGTTCACATCGTTTCTGACTGATTTGACTATGAAACACCCTACCCTAAATCTTACCGTTTTCGAGTATTTTGAATGTAATAAAAAATAAAATACTTTGAAAATTTTCACTTGTTTTAATAGGTTTTAATCGTCTACAACGACTTATTTATTCATTTTACGTACAATATTGGTTACTGAGGATATTGATTAATCTTGTTTTACACGTACAATATTGGTTACTAAGAATATTGATTAATCTTGTTTTACACGTAAAAATGAAATAATAGTAATAATAAGACTTAAAATTTAAAAATATCTAAGCTGATAGCCAAAAATCGGGAAATTTTCATAAAAAACAATTAAATTCAAAATACTCAAAACCGGTAAGATTTTGGATAGGGTGTTTCATAATCAAATCAGTCAGATACAATGTAAACTATACACCCTTAACGGGAGGTCGACTTAACCTGTAACCCTGTATACCCATTTCGAACATGTACAGTCGCGGAATGAAAAGGTTCGTCACCTTAGTGTCGGTTTTCGCTTGCACTAGGTCACGGTAATACTATCATACAGTATTGTAACTTCATATAAACGAACGGAACGCGAGCTTTCCTTCGAAATTCAAATCTCGGTATGCGCTCGGTATGCAAAAGTCGGGGGTGTCGCGAATGTGCCACAGAAATAAACGGACGATGTATTGTTTTTTAAACAGTTGGTGCTTTTTTATAAAAATAATTACAAGTATACCTATTTATACAGGGTGTTAGGTAAATGGTTTTATAAGCCGACACTCGCCCATGTTAACATATGCATGTAAATGGTATGGTGAAGTCAGTGATATTATCTTNATCAATGAATGTTATGAAGAAAAAAGATCTGAAAATAAAAATTATGTATTTTAAATGGTTCTTGGTAGTAACAGTATTGATAAAAAAATTATGATTACTAACTGTTATGAGCTCCGATGGTAGTAATAAAAATGTATGAATAAAAAAAGTATGAAAAATAAAATTATGAAGAGAGATTATTATGAACACAAATCGGTAGTAAGACAAAGAATAGGATTTAGAATTTTATGTGAGCCAATATAGAACCTATATATACATAATATACTATCTATACTAATATTATAAATGCGAAAGTAACTCTGTCTGTCTGTCTTGCTTTCACGCCTAAACCACTGAACCGATTTTGACGAAATTTGGCATAGAGATAGTTAGAGTCCCGGAAAAGTATATAGGATAGTTTTTATCCCGGTTATTTAAATAGGGACGAGCGTGATAAAGTTTTTCTGTGATAGACAAAATTCCACGCGGGCAAAGCCGCGGGCGGAAATCTAATTACCGATACATAAGATGCTCGATGTGTTGTTGTGTTGCTATAAGTACATACATTATTTTTAAGATTAGTACAGTCATCTTAAAGACCTTGAATATTTAATGAACAGCCACAACAATACTTAAAGTTTCTTGCCTTCGTTGGAACTGGATATCATTTGGATTTATTTTTATCAAACTTCTGGTTTAAAACTTGTTTATTTAAATAAGGTTTAAATATAAATTGCTTTGAATATAAATAACTTGCTTTTATAATAAGACTTCTGTCAAACCCAAATCATTACAACCAAAAACGCTTCAGAACCGAAAATAATCAGTGCACAGCGAAAAAACAAAAAGCTATTAAATCCATTTTCTTTCATTCGTCTATATCAAATGGATTGTAACATAGATGAGTTCCGCTCTGAAAAATACCTACATTCTAGTGTTAGCCCCTTTGATCCTGGCCCTAGGGATTGCATTCGATAAAAGCGGTTAAGGGCGAGTCGAACTCGTGTACCGTGGATTCCATAATTTAGTATATAAGTAAGTAAATATTGAATCCCTACATAGAAAACCAACTGCATATAAGTTTGTATTTTTTGTGATGGAACAACAAACAAAGTAACGATTTTCGGATATTTTCCCTTTCTATTGCTGTGAGACCTTCCTTCTTGCTATTCATACTTCTAGGTCTATGGGAAGTACTATAAGGAGTGTATCTCTCTATGAAACGTTTGAAAATAAGGATAATAATATAATTTCAACTTGATAGAGAAAATGAGTGTTGGTAGACGGACAACAAAGTAATCTTATAGGGGTTCCGTTTATTTTTATGAGGTACGGAACCCTGATAATAAAAAGCGTAGCTTTCAACTCGCACCTTATTTAGAGCAATTTTCTAAATCCCCATTTCTAAGGTATCTTGATGAATGCGGACAACAATTGAGATTTACACCTTGCTTTATTGGATTTGTTTTCTATTGAATGCTACTACGTCACGTGAGTCAATTCATTTGTTTAATTTGAACACATTCTGATTGCTTTCATCTGATCGTGTTTTGTTCTTTATGCAAAATGACTGTAATGAGTAACATAACATAGTACAGTCGCGGAATGAAAAGGTTCGTCACCTTAGTGTCGGTTTTCGCTTGCACTAGGTCACGGTAATACTATCATACAGTATTGTAACTTCATATAAACGGACAATACGCGAGCTTCCTTCGAAATTCGAATCTCGGTATGCGCTCGACATGCAAAAGTCGGGGGTGTCGCGAATGTGTCACAGTAATAAACGGACGATGTGTTGTTTTTAAACAGTAAGCGCTCTATTTTTATAAAAAATAATTACAAGTACCTATTTATACAGGGTGTTAGGTAAATAGGTTTATAAGCCGACAGTAGACCATTATTGTTAACATACCTATGCATATAAATGGTAGATATGGTGAAGTCAGTTATATCATCATTTTTTTTAATTTTCATACAAATCAACTTTTATAAAATCAGATTTATTAAAATGATAATATCAATTTTCTGACTTCACCATACCATTTCTATACCATGGGCTAGTGTCAGCTTATAAACCCTCAAATTAACCTAACACCCTGTATAATAATCAAGCATTTTGTACGCTCGAGACGCATACATTTTACGGTCGTAAATTTATAAGATTTGTTACTAAATCTGTTTAATTTACTAATTCACTATAAACTCAATGCCAATAATATCTATGATAAAAAAAAAAAGTCTATCTTGTCTGTGGTAGTAAATAAATATGGAGTATTTTTGCCGGTCAACATTGTTTTTATTAAATCCAATTAAATCTCGAACATTTTGGTCCAAACGAGCTGGATTTATATACAACCAAATACATTAATAGTGCAAAGTAACAAGTACAGTAAAATCAGTGTAAATTTTGTGCGAATTCCTGTAAAATATCTACAACAACAGTGAGTTATACCGACCGCCATGGAATTTGATAAATTGGTAAAGTCACAGGTAAGCGTTTACGACAACATATCGAAGCTACTCCTAAACTACAAGAAAACGGGAAAAGAACGGCTAACTAAAGGGTTTGTTGAGGCACGGATGGAGATGGCAGACAAATATTGGGACAAATTCGAGCAACAACATAACACGTTGTTGTCGGCGGAACCAGAGTACCAACAAAAGTCGGAATATTTCACTAAAGACATCTATGAGCAGTGTTTTGATAATTATCTCGATCTAAAAACGCGTATGAAGGAAAAACTAAACTCATTTGAATGTACACAACCATCTAGTGTCGCAGCAAATAATTCCACAACAGAACAATCACTTTGTCCAAACATGAAACTTCCACCAATACAGTTGAGTACATTTTCTGGTGACTATAGAGATTGGCTGTCTTTTCGAGATGTGTTCAAATCATTGGTTCACGACAATACCTCTCTTAGCAATGTCAACAAGTGTCAATATTTGAAATCAAGCACGGTAATACTATCATACAGTATTGTAACTTCATATAAACGAACGGAACGCGAGCTTTCCTTCGAAATTCAAATCTCGGTATGCGCTCGGTATGCAAAAGTCGGGGGTGTCGCGAATGTGCCACAGAAATAAACGGACGATGTATTGTTTTTTAAACAGTTGGTGCTTTTTTATAAAAATAATTACAAGTATACCTATTTATACAGGGTGTTAGGTAAATGGTTTTATAAGCCGACACTCGCCCATGTTAACATATGCATGTAAATGGTATGGTGAAGTCAGTGATATTATCTTTTTTTTAAATTTTCTATATAAAATCAGATTTGTATGAAAATTAAATTATTAAAATGATGGACTTCACCATACCATTTATATGCACATGACGTTAACATGGCCTAGTGTCCGATTATAAACCCATTTACATCCCATTACATCTTAACACAAATATTTTTTCTATTAAATCTACTAATCACAAAACAATTATGCATTTTATCCTATTTTATTCACAAAGTAGGTATTTTGTTTGTCAAAATAAAATAAAAATACAATCACAAAATAGGTACATTCACAAAACTAGATAGAAATTCTAAGTTGGCAGATGTAATGAAAAAAGGGTCTGCAGGTGGGCAGCCCTATAGCATGTTGTCATACAGTGACGTACCGCGCGTCTGTTGACATTTATTTCAAAAATATGGCCGAGTTGGAATACTGTATAGATATAGATGACCCACGCTGAACTGTCCCACCAAACTCAATGACAGGGGGGCGCTACCATCGTTCAACTATATGGTTTCCAACATGGCAAAAATCGGAACCAGCGATTCGGTATTGACGGTGGCGCCCCGCTGTCAATGTCATCGACAGGACAGTCCAGTATTTTGGAACTATAGTATTACCGTGACTAGGTACTGTAAGAGTCAAACCTGCCAACATAACAGTGCAAGAAACAGTGCTGCTAACATTTAAATAAATATGACGTTTGCTAACGAATAAGGTTTTGCTTGTTTCATTTTCTATCCCATGCAATGTTACAAAATATAGTTTTTTATTTATTTAATAGAAATAATAATGGCAGGTTGAACCAACAAGGAGGTTTTAGTTTATCAATCATAATAATCTTGACAAGATAAATCGTCAAACAAATTAGATCAGAATAATTTTGAACTTTACTGACGAACAGTTAAAGATTATTTTCTCTAACTCGAGATTATTCTGTAACATAGTTTCAAAAGGTAATATGTGCTCGCGATTCGTTGAAGGAATCAATTTAAAAACTGACGAACCTTTTCATTCCGTGACTGTACTAGGCACTATTGATCACACTTCCAGCTATCCATTTCCGGCCATAATAATATTATTTATTTACCTATTCCAGTAACATGGCATGACTTATGTCGTCTTGTTCTATCGCAAAGAATCGCCATTTGATGAGAGCGAGAGAAAAAACGGAAATGGGTAGCTGGAATTGTGGCCCATTGTCCATCTATTGTGATAAGAATCGTTTTGTAATATTTGGAATTTCATGCACACTTTATTAAAAAGTATTATAACTTGATAGTGCTCAAGAATGCAATACCAGCATGTAAAACCCAGATCAATAAACTGCAAACTAACCCAACAGAACTACCGCATGTAAAACCGATACCGGTATTTTGTTCGCTTCAAAAGCGCTCGGCTTATTCAAAAATAACTTTGCAACACTCGTTTTGTTGCAGACCGTCCGCAATACATACTTGCTACGTCCACTGGACAAACGCTGTTATTGTTTTGCTCATCCTACACACTGCTTGGAAGGAATGTCAACAATGAAATTCTTAAGGTATTTTGGCTGAGTTGGTGAAAAGGGCTTAATTTAATGTTATCTTATGCCATTTCAGCGGGCAGCGCAGGACCGTTCATTGTGGAAAACCTTGGGGGAGGCCTTTGACCAGCAGTGGACGTCATTTGGCTGAAACGAATGCCATTTCAAGACCCGACTAATGTCAATTTGATAAGTAGCACTTATTTTTGTCTGCATTGTCTAGGTTACAGGTATTTAAGCTGTAAACGTAGGTTTTAAGTAGTTACATTGTTCTGTTCTTTAGCATACCTACTATGCTCAGATATTCCCTACGTGTTTGAATCAAAAATGAGGAGATCCTTAAGAGAACCAAAGTAATCGACATACTGAGCTTGCAGAATTGACAAACTTAATATAGCCGTGGGTGGAGCACAATCATACTCGTAAACTGATGGCCGTTCGGTCAAACCCTGATAAAGTTATGCACCGATCAAGTTACAACATTCCAAAATTAATCAGAAGAACTTGATCGGTGCCCAACTTTATCAGGATGCCTTTTCGTAATTCGTGCAGGTGCTTTTGGGCGGGAGCTCAAAGTGGAATACGTCTTCCTAAAGCCCGTAACCCGTATGTCACTCACCATCCGCATTCCACAGAATTCCAGAATTCTTCTACTCGTAGAATAATCACGAAACAATGACGCCATCCGTGATGTTGGTCATCCCAGAGCCAGTGTGTCACTCGCAAGCCACATCGAGTACGTCATTACTGCTCGCGACTGCCGCCAAATCTCACCTAATGACATGACATGTCAAACGGGGCCATCTTTCTGGTAAACACGCTTTTGTTTTACAGTTTTATCGCAAACAACTCGAAAAATGGCGATTCTTTTCTATTAATCGTAGCTTCTTCATTCTTTTGTTTCTGTTTAGTTTTTGATTGTTTCTGGAAGTGCATTTATATGAACTATATAAGTATCTGTTCATGAATTGTGGATTGACTATATTTAACTTTCACTTACAAAAACTGAAGCATTCTTGTTGTCAAGGGTAGCTTAATATGTCCCATAACAAGATCCAATAAGAAAAATAATTATGCTTTATCACAATTCATTTAATGGACAACGATTTACTTAAGTTTTCTTTCGCACTTGCAATTATAAATCATTAGGAATGAAACTCAATTTTCAGGACTCTATAAAGTTTACTAAAGAGAAAGGTTTCATACAAGGTTTTGTAAAAACCATCTTCATATAAGCGTTTTTATAGAGGTTACCCTCAAATCTAATAATATAACAATAAGAAGACACGATGCGGAAAGGTCAGTCGAGTCGAGCCCTTATGATTTCTGAAGGGTTCCCTTAAAGTCTTTTTTACGCGACTGCAGAAAGAAATGAAATTGGTTGTGCATTGGGTTATGTTGTCGGTTAGTAAGAAATCGATGTTGAACATTTTAATATTATTGTCACCATCTATACTCTATACTAATATTATAAATGGGAAAGTAACTCTGTCTGTCTGTCTGTCTGTCTTGTTTTCACGCCTAAACCACTGAAGCGATTTTGATGAAAGGCATAGAGATAGTTTGAGTCCCAAGAAAGGACATAGGATAGTTTTTATCCCGGTTTTTGAAACAGAGACGCGCGCGATAAAAATATTCGGTGTCAGACAAAATTCCACGCGGGCGAAGCCGCGGGCGGAAAGCTAGTAAGATGTCATTTCTAAGTTTTGGGATCATCATTAAGGAATAGCGACATACAAGAGCGGCACAAACTTTTGATTAAATGTAGTTGCGGACATATTAAGTTGTTAATATAATGAATACTTTTGATTTGAATTTTAATTACTTATCAATAGGTATCGCCATTTTAGTAATTAGCATTCCGCAATTATTAGAAGCGCCACAAAGCAATCTCTCGCTTTTTTCATGCGAATTATTTTCATATGTAGGAAGTAGGTACTTCCTACGTTTAACGGCTTTTTGAACTGGGATCATCTTTCACTAATTTGATAGAATTTTTGTTATAAAGAGAATGAAAAATCTTTGCGGAGAGCAATAGCCCTACCTTATCTTCTCTGTAACGTCATAAGTGCCACTTGTGGTCTAAACTGAATAAATATTTTTGATTTTGATTTGATTTTATTCATGAGACTTGCAATGAAAATGTAAGCCACTATAGCCGAACGGTGAAGGGGTCGGACTGGCCGACTCGTGATCCAGGGAACGCGGGTTCGGTCCACGCCGCCGCTCGACTATTGTGGTGAGCTCACTCGTTATACAAGCATATTTAGCTTAGTACGAGGGGCTAACGGGACTATTAGTAATTAATTTGTGTAATAACAAATTACTAATAATCTTTTAAAAAAATCTGAATCTATATTTTGTCGCAATAAAATAAAAACACACACTGATGATGGGAGTGCAAAAAAGGTCAAGATAAAAATGACATAACGAGTACGTAAGTAAGTAAATAGAGATCGATACACTTGCGTGGTCGTTGTAATTTCCAGTCAGCCATTTTAGCTCTAAATCCTAATGGGTCAAAGCTACAATTGTCCATCTTAACAATAGTTCGTAGTCAGGGTTGTCAAATTCAGCTAAGGAGTTTTTACTTTGTAACTTTTTATAAAATAAGAGCAGTTAGCAAATGTGAATGCAATTCTCTACTTATTTATTTGTCAATCAGTTAATAGTAATACTCGTTCGTTCGTTTCAGCCGAAAGACGTCGACTGCTGGACAAAGGCCTCCCCCAAGGATTTCCACAAAGACCGGTCCTGCGCCGCTCGCATCCAGGTACCTCCCGCGCCCTTCACCAGATCGTCGGTCCACCTAGTGGGAGGCCTGCCCACGCTAGGTACGTCTTCCGGCTCGTGGTCGCCACTCAAGAACTTTTCTGCCCCAGCGGCCATCAGCTCTTCGAGCTATGTGCCCCGCCCACTGCCACTTATATTAGCGATTCTGCGGGCTATGTCAGTCACTCTGGTTCCCCTACGGATCTTCTCGATAATACTCGTATTGAGCTGCTTTTTCTCAGCAGTGACCCATGTAGGTATTGTCCCGAAGCAGTGTTTTAAAGTAATACTGGTGCGTTTTTAAAAGCCTATTTGCAAAAATTAGTGACTGAAAGTGAAGAGAAAAGTGAAAATTTTTATTGCCCGATCAAGTACTAGTACAAAATAAGCGACAGACTTCCACACAAGGCATTGCCTGTCCTGTGGAGGAAGAATTTATTAAGACCTAATTATAACTTTTCATTATAAAATAACAAACTGCAAAGAGGTAAGCAAGTCGAACCGTAATTTTGTAAGCTCTAAAACGTATGTAAGTAGTTATATTTTAAAAAATAGCAGATATAATTGCATACTTATTTGAGTACAAAGCATTTTTATTATCGTATCCAGTCATTTGACTCTACTTTGTACCTATTAAATATCTCTATTCTTATATGGTAACAAAGTGACCCAGTGTTTTCCTGGCAACCCTGCCACGGTCCTTCTTAGTACTCGCAGAGAGTCACGCGTGTCCAATGCGATTGTCCTTACAAATATGTTTAGCTCTCATTTTGTGGAGGAGTGACCTTTCGTGAGTGTAGCGTAGGACGTAGGACTTCTGTTGGAGGTCTAAGGAATATTTTTTTTTAATTATATTTATTATTAGAAATGACTATGGCCACCTCTTCCTTAAGTATTGGAAATTACTTTGCCTATTTAATTACTTCTTTCTTTTAAATTTCGTTCGTTCGTTTCAGCCAAATGACGTCCACTGCTGGACAAAGGCCTCCCCCAAGGTTTTCCATAATGAACGGTCCTGCGCTGCCTGCATCCAGGCTCTTCCCGCGACCTTTACCAGATCGTCGGTCCACTTAGTAGGAGGCCTGCCTACGCTACGTCTTCCAGCCCGTGGTCGCCACTCGAGAACTTTTCTGCCCCAACGGCCATCGTCTCTACGAGCTATGTGCCCGCCCACTGCCACTTGATTCTGCGAGCTATGTCTATATCTATGCTTTTAAACTTAGTTTAGGTTTAGTTTTCGTTTTTATACTCCGTGAAATTTAACTTACAAACTTGATAAGATGCTCTATGTACGAGTAGCTCAATACCTACTCAATGCCTAATACCTTTATTGCATCCATCTTAAGCACACTTCTTAACAGACTGTTACTTTAATTCGTAATGAAAATGGAGTGAAATCTCTCACATAGCTGAGGATGTATTTAAAGGACAAAAACGTAGAGACGACCTGTTTATCACCAAAATCTGCCTTCTAAATAAAGCTATTTGTCTAAAAGACAACGCAAATGTTATTCTTGAAATAATCTGTTTTGACTCGATTTGGGAACAGATTTTGTAAACGAATTACCGCTGCATTAGCTATGTTTTACTGCTGTAGAGAGCCGCAATCCATCCATTGCAATGCTCATAAATAATTCTCTATGATTCATTCGCGGGTACAGACAAACATGTGCCATAGACACAGCTCTATGACGTGTCTGATGATAGGGACAGGGTCAACCAATTCGTCGCCGACGCCGAAAAGGGGCGAACCTTTTTTTATAAAACCATACTTCTTCTTTTTCCTCGGTCCCTCACTGATGAGGATCGTGACCACATACATTATAGTATTCCTCTACAGACAGCGGTCATAAGTCGTGTGGACTGCATAAAATTATACAGTAGAGCAAAAAACGACTTAGTGCCTGGATAATGGAGCATTTCTCTATACAACCAAATTTTTTTACAGTTTGTATGATACGCCCTTTACGGCGTAGGCGACGAATTAAATGGCCCTTTCTTGCCAAATGGAGAGTCACTCTTAGTTCAGTTTACGAGTTTTTCAAATTATACATAGCTATTATTATAAGAATGCCCAATCATTATCAAACACCTACATAAAATATGTAAGTTCACAAGATTATTTGGGCAGGCCTGCCACTAGGTGGACCGACGATCTGGTGAAGGTCGCTGGAGGCGCCTGGATGCCAGCGGCGCAGGACCGGTCTTTGAGGAAATCCTTGGGGGAGGCCTTTGTCCAGCAGTGGACGTCTTTCGGCTGAAACGAACGAACAAGATTATTTATAATATGTGTCAAAAGATGTAATTGTCTTACCAGTTAAAATGAGAAAATATATTCGAGAAAACATCAAGTGCAAACTAGTTAAATACGAGTAAAAATTCTTTTACACAGAGACACTGTAGAAATGGAACGTAATATAATAAATATCTGAATAGATGTTTTCTTACTCCGAGCTTTGTCAGATGCCAAGGCCTTACAGTTCATTACGTCTGACACTGAGGCTATAAAACTCAGCCTACAACTCACAAAATACAACTTAATATTTATTAAATTTATTTATATCAAACCCCTAATGCGACCACTACGCCTCCCTTGTCTATGTTCCCACAAAATTAGCATCCGCAAAATGCTGGGCAATTAAAATATTAGCATTCAAAGATAATATCATTAGCATTTATTTATTTACCGACATTGTATGTAGACCGTCTGCTTTAATAAATTATTACAACAACCGCAGGATCGCTGTTTGGTCCGTTTTAGTAATTCATTGGAACTTCATGTTGTGATTTACGGTGAACGAGACTGGTAATACAAAGCTTAAAGTAAATGAAATAGAGAGTATTTTATAAAAGGACTAATTCTTAGCATGGTTCTAGCCTTCTAGGTCTGTGTTTTCCACCTGTCGTTTCCACTACTGCAACTCTTGTATACGGGAGTATTCCCACCTCTCGTTCCCACCGCTGCAACTCCTGTGTAGCCAGGATCTACAGCTTGACCGCCATAAAAACCCAACAAGTGAAGGTCAAGTTTGTCCCGGGGGAAAGTTAAACTGTCATAGGACCCGCAACGAAATTAATCAGAAGAACATAGGAGAAGTTCGAAGTTAAGGTTCGACTTCCCTCCATTGCAAAGCGGATGACAGGTGACAAACAAAGGTTTAGTAACCTTTATGAAAAGATATGCACCACGCACAACTCTTGTTTAATCAGGATGTACAACTTCGTTCGTTCGTTTCAGCCAAATGACGTCCACTGCTGGACAAAGGCCTCCCCTAAGGATTTCCACAAACGGTCCTGCGCTGCTCGCATCCAGGTGCTTCCCGCGACCTTCACCAGATACAATGACAATGCTATACTACCTTCTGTCTTCCAATGACAGTTCAACTTTCCCCCGGGACAAAGTTGACCTTCACTGGTTGGGTTTTTTTGGCGGTCAAGCTGTAGATCCTGGCTACATAGGAGTTGCAGCGGTGGGAACGAGAGGTGGGATTAGTCCCGTAAGTAATATTCCCACGAAGGTATATTATGTACTTACAGGTCAATAAGCTGACTGCCCACGTAATTTATGCAATTCATCCCCTTGTAAAATACTGCCTAAAATAAAAGCCGCTCTTAATTACATAACTAAATTAATGACTCGTCAGTCAATTATTGAATTTCCATAATCAGGTTAATGGACAGGTTAAAATGTTATTTGGTTGTATGAAATTAATTTTGGAAACCGCGTTAATAATATTTTTTTTTTATCAGTAAAAGGTGACAATAATTCTAAAATACAGGGTGTTACTTTGCATTCTTGCCATATTTACAGAGGTTACTATATTACTGATACTGAACACAAATCCGTAAAAAAATAATGCCCGAAAAATTTTTTTTTTAATCTTGAGTATTTTATTTTATCGACAATCTGTTAAACACACCACTAATTATCGTAACGCATGCACATCACTTGTTGGCGATGGCGATGGAGACTTTTTTACTTTTTATTGTATTTTTAAATATCTATTGCAATCTAATGTCTTTAAAATGTCTTTTTGACACTTGGAAAAAACTGAGAAATCCATCAAACACAAATCACGTAATAAATAATACAAAAATGACTGAAGTGTATTCAAACAACGAATAATTTAATCAAAATGGTGCTGGGAGTGTCTGCAAGACGTCTTAGACGAAATGCTTGATGACGTACCCTTAGCGTTACACCAAATGCTCTACTACCAGCAGGATGGTGCTCCCCCACAATAAGGACGTCAAGTGCGCGAATAATACGTTTGGTGAACAGTGGATTGGACGAGGGGTCCAGTAGCTTGGCCACCACGATCCTCGGACCTGACACCAATGGATTTTTGGAGTGACTTGAAACGACTGGTATGCGCAGAAGAGATAAACAGTGTAAACGCGTTACATGAAAGGATTATTTTAGTGAAACTTTGAGACAAAACGTTTATGTGTTGCGAAAACTAAAGCGAAAAACCTACGCTTCGCCGTGCTAGACTGTGCCTTCATCAGAACGGAGGACACTTTGAACACTTGCTTCGCAGTACGTAAACTTTGTAAGTAGGAACTTATGAATAAATAATTAATTGTGAATAAGGTGATTTCATTTCATACTTAATTTATTAATTTGTAAAAATAGGGTACAATGTTGTAAATTAATTGAAACCCTATTAATTATTACGTATTTTTGACGGTCCTAAGCCCGTAAAGTAGAAAGAAAAATCCGAAATCAACTGAAGAATATTTTAAAATTTTATTATGACTGGATAAAAAGTCTGGTACCCAAAGCCATAAAATTAAGAACTAGGCCACGCCCACTAGGTTTATTCCACTTGCACCTGTAGAACGTGCGAGACAAAATTGGTTTATTCCAATTTGTACTGAAAAACCAAATTTACTAAAATCTTAGTGTACTTTCTTTATGGGAGTCTCTTGTTTATATTAAATAATAGGTATTGTTACCTACTTTTATCTCTGTGAATATGGCAAGAATGCAAAGTAACACGGTGTATAGTAAAGTATTCTCTTTCTCCATAAGGATTTCGGTTTTCGAGAAAAAGTGGTTGAGATCAGGCTTATGAAACGGGTAAAAAGGCTTGGCCAGTAAAATCTTCATATGATAACCTCCTCCTTTTTTGAAGTCGGTTAAAAATGGTAATAATTATATGCATACTTGGGTCGGGCTGCTAATAAGAATGGACATGTATGAAAGTGCGCACATTACACCGATTTGGTATTAATTGGTATCGGCCGATTCTTCATACAAATTAAAGTTGAGCCCAATAATGGGCCGACTAAAAGTTCGTGGTCTACGCCTAGGCACGGCCTAGGCTTAGGTATTATACAGTGGACACTGGACACACTATTAATACCTATTTTCGAAGTTATGTAACAGTCTCAAAGTGCATTAGAACGGATCTTTATTATTGCGAATGTAGTTTCTGAATCATTCCTCATATCTGCCATGTTGTTCGTATCTATTTTGATTTTATCTTCAATGCTCTCGTTTTCCAGGAAAACCAGGCTTCCCATCTCATATTCCCTTGATTATTTCTCATTTATATGGAACGTGGCAGTCTGTAGGGTAGTTGTAGAATTGCAGCAAACAAACCCAAGACATCGAAATGAAACAAGTTGTTTACTTCTCGGAACAAGTTATGGGACCAGATACGACATAATGTACTTGACTAGGGATGGGACAATGTTGTGGGACATCCCATGACTTACTTGACTTAAGATCCTATGTCCCCTAGATGGGGCAGAGGGCGTCCACAACAGTCCTCCATCGCGTTCGGTCTTGAGCTTCGGGACGTCCCATGCAGATGCTTAATAAAGTTGTTACTACTTATCTACGAAGGTATCGTACATTTTGAAAAAGAGTCGGGTACATTTTACAATGCTTGCGAGCTGTGTTAAGGTAATAATTTTAGTATTTTATTATTATGTATTTTTCCTATAAGGTTAAAGGCCAGCAACGCACCTGTAACTCCCCCGGGGCTGCGAGTTTCTATACGGCGGTAATCGCCTATCATCAGGTGATATATTTATTCGATTGATAGTAAGTAGTAGATAATTTATGCAGCGTCCACTTTTTTACAAGAATTAAATTAACCCTTTTCTTGGCATTGTGCATTTAAAGATACGTTGACCAAAACAAAAATATGGGCGAGAAACCAAAAACAATTTTCAATTGTTTTTTTAATATAACATTAGCCCAAATACTACAGATTGTGTTACACAGTATAGAATCGCTACAGGCTGCACAGATTTATCAGTAATATACAAAATGTCAGACCATTGACAGGCGTCTACGCACCGGCTAATAATTTTAATTATTTTCGGTGTTTTTTTTAAAGAATATTGGTGATTATTTGTAGTAATATGGATAGTAAATAAAGGTTTCTTGATGAGAGTGCTGTTTTTTCATCACAAAACTTGTATAATTATTCTTGTACGATGCGGATTGTCAGAATGTATCTCTAAATGCACACTGTCAGATACGTAATAGTTTACTTTCAATTTTGAATGTATCTTTAAAGACACATTGCCAGGTTCTCGTTGACTTTATTTTATGATTTTTTCATAGATTTTATCGCATAAAAAAGGGATCATGTTATTAGTTAGTAATATTTAAAGCTGTAAATTATATGCCGATGTGAGTTTTAATTCATGTAATAAAGAATGTTGTTTTTTGGACAACTTTGTGCTGCAGCAACAAAATCAGGCGCGCAAAATGCTGGTTCTGGTTCCAAAATCTGGAACCAGGTCGAAAGTTAGTGGCGGTGACACTTCAGCTGATGAATTAGAAGCCGCACTTAGCCTCCTGATTCTCTTGGGTGGTTATCTTCCTACTCCAAACAACCCAGATCACCCCCAAAAAGCGAGCAGCCTGTGCAGGCTGCTGCATGCTTCTGGTTATAAAGCTGGTGATTGAAGAATTTCAGCCAGTTCGACTGCTGCATAGTTTCCCAGAGAGTTCCAGAGATCCATTTCCGCTATCTTGCGTTTCCACTGTAAGTTGGGTATCAAATTATCTTCAATCGAAGACGTGAACACAGTGCGGTACCAGTTGGCATCAATACCCCTCGTATTTTTTAATGCTCTTGCAGGATTCCTATGTGTCCTATCTGCATTTGCTTCTCCTGGATGGTAAGAAGGGTGTGAGGTTCAGGAGGTACTCCAACGACGCTTATGGAGTGGTTCTCATACATCCAAATGCAGCTATACTTGCAAGGCGTTACAGACTTTGAAGTGGGTTTTTTACTTTGTTTTCAGTTTTTTGTAAAATATACTTATTTTTTATTTCTCAAATAAGAAATAGCTTAAGGTTTTGTAGTAATTTTCATTTAAATAACTAATTTTTACTAACAATTAAACCATTTTTTAGTTTACTACAAAGCTGGCAATGTGCACTTAAAGATACATACTATATTTCCAAAACTACATACCTAAGATTTTTTTTCGTATTTTTTACATGATTTTTACTCGTCCTAAATCCAATATTTATAGTGTAGATCACAAATATTAACCAAAACCGTCTTTGCCAAGTATAGGGTTAACTTACTTACTGTAATGTGTTGGTGTTTGAGGGTCGTGTAAGAGGTTCAATTAGAACATAGTTTACTCTTTGAAGTCCATTTATTGAATGCCAAAAACTTACATTATAATATAAAACCACTTAATGCTATTTTGCATACTTGCACATTGCGATTGACGTAAACTGCAACATGACCTTATTACACTTCCGTAGGTACATACTACATTACACTAAACTTAAAACCTAAAAATTTACTTTATCATCAAGTAAGGTGCAATGCAGGCCAGGAGCTTACTTGTTTTTTAAATATTGAAGAAATTACTATTGTTTTAATACTGAAGAAATTTTGTATTCCTTCCTTGTGACCACGGCTGCAGCATCGCAGCCGAAACGTCAAGCCGTGAGTACATAATGTAACTCACCCACTTGTTACTAGCGTTCTTTTAAAAGAACGCTAGTTTTTACATAAATATTTTTACTAATGTGGGTAGTGTAAACAATTTTTATGTGCAACATTTGAAAGATAAGGTGTGTCGCAGTACTGTCCAAGTCTTATAAGTTCACTGACGTAAATAACTATAAAGTTTTGGAGCGATTGTTTTGAGATAAATTTATCATGACTGATTTAAGGTAAGTGATAGAAAAAGTGAATTCCGTAACAAGTGGGTTAATAAACGTCGCGTTAAGATCCGTGTCTTACTATTTTAAATTTCTATTCCTTCATGTTCTAGAGAACCCATTGTTAGGTTAAATTTTATTACGGGACAGTCTATTTGTCCCAAAACTGCACAAGTCAGGCTCGTCACTAGTATGTTATAAGCGGTGGGAGTAACAATTCCAAAGTTTGAAGTTATGATGTCCGACCACCCTTATTTAATTTCCACTATGTAGGTCTATTTCCAGATAATGCTGACTGAAATAGAAGAAATATTAAGTTGTACGATTAAGGAAGAAATATTACTGAAGATAAGAGTTTTATGAAGTACTAGCTGACCCGGCGAACTTTGTTCCGCCCTAATGGCAATAAATAAGCAGACTTTTTTTTATTTCGAACGGGATAAAAAGTATCCTATGTCCTTCTCCTGGCTATAAACTACATCCCTGTCAATTTTCAGCTAAATCGGTTCAGCCGTTCTTGAGTTATAAGCGAAGTAACTAACACGACTTTCTTTTATATATATAGATTTTTCAAAATATACCACTTATCAAAAATGACTCTACTTTAACCGAGAATGTTAGATCCGTATTAACATACCTACTGATAACAACTTTTCTATCGAGTGGGTTGTGAAAAATTTGGTCACAGACTCGTGGTATCAGACTTCATGAGTCTTAAAGAAAGAAAAATACCTATTTGGTACGAAACCCACCCACTACATTTCGATATTTAACTAATGTAACTTCTAACTTCTATGTTCTTCTGATTAATTTCGTTGCGGGTCCAATGACAGCTTAACTTCCCCCGGGACTAACTTGACCTTCACTGGTTGGGTTGTTATTGACAATCAAGCTGTAGATCCTGGCTACACAGAGTTGTAGCGGTGGGAACGAGAGGTGGGAATAGTCCCGTTTAATGTAAGCATCTGACATTGCTCAATTGGACAGACGGTTGCTCTCCGAAACCCGGAATATATTTTCTTCTTGGTCAGCGTTCAAAAGCCTCCATTTATTAAATAGGTAAGAAAGATATTTTTGTGTGTCCCAGCTTTGAAAGAAAAGGTATTTATTTGATTCAAGTAAAATCCTTACACAATAGAATTGGAGGTCGACCCCTGGATGTCGCATGCCGTGACGTCACGCCACCTATTCAAGTTTCAACTATTAGAGTTACCACCGCCCACCGCTGGCGCGTTGTGGAGAATGACACTGTATGTCAATGTTTTTTTCTTCTTCTTGTATATGGCCAGTGTGCCTACCATGAGTTTACGTTAGGTGTGCTCGCTAGCGACTGCGTAAAAAATGACTTTAATTGTATTACATATTGTGCAGCGCCCCTAGCGGCTACTTTCAAGAAACAAAATCTTCATAGAGATTTTTGACGTACTCGCTAGCGAGCACACCTAACGTAAACTCATGGTACTACCATGATGGTAGGTACAAGGAAAAAAAGGTTACACAATTTTACTAAGGAAGAATCTAGAGTGACCCTGGCTGAAAAATTGAAAACTACTAGATTTTTTAAAAATTGGATCTGTCAACAACACTGGACCAGGGGAGATTCACCGTTTGTAGACCGAAAGAGTGGCGTGAAGTCACCGTTCAAATGGTGCGAAATATTTGTTATGCGCATCTTTAGGGCTCTGTAACTTGTTTATTTATTGTAGAGATATTTTCATGATTCTTTCACAAATATTATTGGTTTTACTTGAAAGAAAGAAATAAACATTTATTACGATGAACATCACTTAGTTAAGGACAGAGAAAGTGTACAGAAAAAAAGACAGAAATAGCACATAAATATTACAATGAAATAAAAAGTGAACTGAGCAGTGCTATCCCGTCGCAACAGCGATGCCCATCGCAATGGGACTCCACTCAGCATATGCCGTGGCCACGACGGTGGTTTTCAGTGGGTCCCAATATTTATACTTTCAAGTTTTATGAATAGAAAAAAAAATAGAACCTTCACAATTTGCAACCGGTTTCTAAGATCCGTAATAACACCGCGGGATATTCCCCATACTCTTTAATCTCGATCCACAAAAAATACATGACACCAATTAATTTTAACTGTGGAAACTTTGCTGATTTCTGTCCTATTTTTTGTGTGATTATTTGTCTGTATATCAAAATTGTTTGTTTCCCTAATATAAATAAATAAATAAATAAATAAATAAAGTTTTCTCATACAGACGTATTTGGTTACAGTAATGCAAATATAGGGGAGTGTTTTGTCATGTTGTGCCCAAATTCTCCATGTTGATAAGAGTCATATTACAATAACAGTTGTTGAAGGAAAATAAAAGCCTTTCGAAGCTTGTGGGTGTTTTATGATTTATTTAGACAAGGGCGGATGGGTTATCGGCATAGCATGGTTTGGGAGGATTTTTCGTTACAGTATTGAGGGGTTACGGTGAGTTATTTATGGTTCGATAATAATGGTAAGTAAATCTATAACTTGGTACAGAAAGATGAGGTATACCTAGGTAGTTCCTCTGTGGTTTGAGAATTTCCGGGTGAAGCTCGCTTCCACCTTCGGCCTGATCATCACTTACCATCGGGTGAGATACAGGCCAAGAGTTTCCTCGTTGTGAATAAAAAACAAAGTGCTTAAAACTGGTCGGATTGGTTTTTGCTCCAAATTGCGCAGAGCTCGTGCCTAATACTTTGGTGTACCTATTGTACATACCTGTTATATCTATTAAAACTATTGCTCGTATTCACAAACATTACTATGAGGTCTCACGTTGCGCGTTGACGCACAGTGTGACACACGAACCAATCACAGAGCTCTATTCAGCGCTGTGCGTTCGATTTTCTGCTTCACTTAAGCAAGCATCGTTTGTGAATACGGGCGTAAGACTCTACTTGTCGAAACACTCACATTCATCATGATAATGTGCATCTATCGGGATTTGAACCTGCAACCACAGCGTTGTACGAGTAGTCCGGCTAACCACCAAGCAATACCACAGTCAGGAAAATGCAAATGACTTAAAAACTTTCGTAATTTTTCACTAAAATACGTTTTATTTATTCCATTTGTCGCGTGATACAGATTGACAAATGATTGGTATTGTTCAAAACTTTTTGAATCTCGTAATAAGTTTAAAATGACGCAGATTAATACGTATTTAATGCTTACTGAAATTAGTTCAAGTTTAGGCAACTTTTCAGGCCATAAAGTGGGATTACCTACTGTTTAGTAATAATTTCATTTTAACGTAACAATTATCAGATGAAAATCTTTGAAGACTACACAAATTAAGTTTTAATTTTACGTCATAGAGTATGAGCCTGATGCATGTAGAGATAAAAAAAATATTATTTAGTGAAAATGACTTTGACGAAAAGAAGAAATTATTCAACGAGTAACGTAGAGACTGCTTTGATCAGTGTTAAATTATTATTTTTAATAACTACTATCGGCCGCCCGCGACTTCGTACGCGTGGATCCCGTTTTACCCCCTTAAGGGTGGAGTTTCGTAAAATCCTTTCTTAGCGGATGCCTACGTCATAACATCTACCTGCGTGAAAAATTTCAGCCCGATCCGTCCAGTGGTTTGAGCTGTGCGTTGATAGATCACTATGTCAGTCAGTCACCTTTGAGTTATACAGGGTGAAAGCATTAAGTGATCTCACTCGATTATTTCTTAACTATACAAGATATCGAAAAACTGATTACTGATTCTGAAAGTGCTTCACTAGCTCTTTCAAACGGTACCAATAATAGGTTATAGAATAAACTGGATCTTTGACACACTGGTTTGTGTGTGACCTTGGGTACGTCCACGCGCACTGTGAGACCTCATAGTAATGTTTGTGAATACGGGCGTTAATTTGACAACAGAAATTTCGTATTTAACAAGTTTTAATCACTATTAATTAACCTAGTCTACAAACAATTAAATTTCTTCAAACTCGCAAATAATGATCTTAGCCAATTCCTACGTAAAATAAACTGGAACAAACAAATATTGTTGTTTAAAACATTATAACAGGAAATTTGATAATCCCTTAAGTTCTTTGATAAAACGAAATTTAAATTAAAGTGTGGATAATTTTAATCAGAAATACTTCATTAACTATTCTCTCACAACTTTAAGGCCTAAGAAGACTTTAGTAATGAAACAATAATAAATTGATGTTTATTCCAAAATTCTAGGTAATACGACAGCCACATTTCGTATTTTTTCTTTCGTTCTTGTTTATTTTAGTTATGGGTACTTATCTTGTTTTATCTTCAAGCTATTTATCATACCTGATCAAGGGTTTAAGTCGCATTAAACCAGCTTTTTCAAATTCAAATTCAAATATTTTTATTGCAATATCTAGGAATTAATGCCCGTTTTCACCATCAATCCCTAATGTTTAAGGGACCCCTACGGTAATTAACACATAACAGGAATTTTGTTTACATAGGGGTCACTTAAAAATTAAAGATTGATGCGTATCCCTGCGTAAAAAAGCAATCGTGTGAATTAGCCAGTCAGTTTTATCAAAAAATACACGACATGTATTTTTCGCATTATCAAAACAATGAAAATTACAAGGTAAAGCGCGAGAAAGCTCAAAAGTAGGGGTTCGTGACGTCATTATGTCATTATTCTCATTCTTACCTAAAATCCCAATATACGCTCCTCAGTTCGACTCACTCTCGTCAACTACGTTCCTCTAATACGCTTCTTCTTTCCACTCCTTCTCATCGTACTGGTTTTCTTTCCAACTCTTTTCTTCTACATTCCATTCGTCTTTGGAACGGTCTCCCTGAAAACGTCGGGCAGGCTCCCAGCAAGTCCACCTTTAAATTTCATGTGCGCAAACATTTTCCCGCTAGTGTTTCATTTCATCTTCATGATTTCTGTTCAACCTCCTTTTTTTCCTTTTTTTTTCTTCTCTTTTTTTTTCTCCCTTTGTCATCCGTCCTATTATTATATATGTATGTGTCTATGTATGTATTCATATGTTATTTATGTAATTATTTTTTTTCTAAATTCGTAATAATTCTATACCGCCTACTTTATTCTCAGTTTGGCCCTAAGGTTGACTGGAAGAAAATGCCGAAAGGCATTAAGTCCGCCTTATGTACACCGTTCTATGTGCATATAAGTTTTAAATAAAAAAATAAATAAATTATGTTGCAAAAAGTTTAGCACGGCGTGACGTTTGTAATTACGTATTAGACTGACAAATAAAAACATACGTGTCCAATTTTGCCAAAATAGCATGCAACATGACATTTTCATTGAGTATCCTGCTGGGAATCGAACCGACAAACTGTAATAATTTTCTTCTTCATTCCACTCGTAGTTTCTTAGAATTTGATTCCAATATCAAACAATATCCTTACTAATTAGTGGCATTTCAAATTACGGCGACTTCTGTGCGCGTACGAACTTTATGAACACAAGATTGAGGTCTCCGATATACAGGGTGTCTCAAAAATGAAAATTGTTTCATAAACATCATAGTCGACTTAACTTCAATCTCCTCATAATGTTCTTCTGATTAATTTTGTTGCGGGTCCAATGACAGTTTTACTTTCCCCTGGGACAAACTTAACCTTCACTGGTTGGGTTTTTATTGGCGGTCAAGCTGTAAATCCTGGCCACACAGGAGTTGCAGCGGTGGGAACGAGAGGTGGGATATAGTCCCGTTATAAACATTAAAGTAATTAAATTATTAAAGGTTTTCATACCAAAAATATATTTCCAAAATAATTTTAGTAACCTACTTATTTGACACTTCTTCAAATACCTTATTACTACTACTAGTTTTTTAAATATTATTAAGTGACTACCTAATTTGAAATGCAGATATCTGAAATTCTCTTTTACCCCTCTAGTTACAGTATTCAGCAAAACAGTCCAGTGGTATCGGACTAGTGGTATAACAATAGTAACTATCGTACTTTGTGCATGAATTAGGACGTTATACTTTTTTGTGCAGAATAAGCCAGGTATTTGACCGCAATCGCACCAGATGTTAAGTGAGATGCTAGGATGACGCAACGTTCATTTTACATTATGTAACACCCTGTATATGAAATTATACAAGGAAGGTACAGAAGTGTGGTTTCAAATTGATTTCTCGGGCGGCTGACTTGTGAACTACGCAAAGTAATTGCTCCGATTTTGGCAAGCCTCTCTAATTTGATTACGTATATGAGCTCCCATTTTATTGTCCACTTCCTTTCGAAATGGACTGTTTACTTACTAAATGTCATTTGATAGATTTTAGTTTAAATACGAGTACACTTTGAAGGACTAGGCAATTTGGTCGTAAAAATTTAAAAATTTGCCACACTGAATGCGGTCTGCGGTAAGGTCAAAATGATCGAGGCCGTATCATGTAGGAACATCACTATACGTTTTGTATTAATGCGGTCTGAGTGCTTAGTGTGCACTAGTGTGTGAGTTTAAATCAAACGTCGTCACTAGCGAGCGCGGTAAAAACTACATGAAGATTTTAGTTCTTGAGTCTCCGCTAGGGGCGCTGTACATTTAATGTCACTTTTTTACGCAGTTGACATTGAATGTGTTTGACGTAAACTCACACTACGCCCCCGGACCGTGCGGGCACGAGCAAAGAACGTAAACCGGATTGCTGACAGATTGTCATTCCCGGACAATGAGGGTTTTCGCGATTGATAAATCCGCCAGATGGCAATACGTAGACGCGAGGTCCAAATGCTGCATGATTGGTGGATTTTGACATATCTGTCAATCATTATCATCATCATCATTTCAGCCATAGGACGTCCACTGCTGAACATAGGCCTCCCCCAATGCTTTCCATGTTGATCGATTGGTAGCGGCCTGCGTCCAGCGCTTCCCATGTCAAAAATAATCAATCATGCAGCATTTGGACCTCGCGTCTTCGTATTGCCATCTGGCGGATTTTTCAATCGCGAAAACCCTCATTGACCGATTGCACTGACTGGAAATGTTGTTCATATGGTTGTCCAACACTGAACCCTCCCAGCTATGACTTTGATACGAGGGCAGTACTATCAATACTAGGTTCATTCGCTTCAGCCGAAAGACGTCCACTGCTGGACAAAGGCCTTCCCCAAGGATTTCCACAAAGACCGGTCCTGCACTACTCGCATCCATTCACCTCCCGCGACCTTCACCAGATCGTCAGTCCACTAAGTGGGACGCCTGCACACGCTACGTTTGTACGTGGTCGCCACTCGAGAACTTTTCTGCCCCAACGACCATCGTCTCTACGATTCCGATTTTGGCCACGTTCGAAAACACTGCAATGTCATATAGGTACAGGAGGACGCTACTATCAATACAGGGTTATAGTTCAGATTTTTGCCACTTGACGTTTCAGAATCGTTCATCTATCTATACACATAATGCGGGCTGCGTTCACTTTGACCTGACCGCAGACCGCATCTAGTGTGGCAAAACCTTTATAGGATGGATAAAGAAGTTTGTTCAATCATTTCTGAACTGGAATCAGATAAGTTTTTTAATTTGGAAATGATTTTGCACCTTCTCATACTTTCAATCATTCTCGACAGTATTTTGGAGTGATTTTGATTCATATATTGGTAGGTATATTCGTTATTTCATAGGCATAATATTGATATTGGCATCACGAAATAAACATCATATTATCAGTCAAGTTGCATTACCTTGTAGTTTCCACTTCAGGAACACACCCTTACGACAAGTGTATTATCATCATCATTTCAGCCATAGGACGTCCACTGCTGAACATAGGCCTCCCCCAATGATTTCTTTAATGCTTGGTTGTCATCAGCTACCTTCATGGGGTCGTCTGATCGAAAGATCTCTTTACTCGTTCTAAAGTATAAAGAAAAATAAACTTTTATTAATTTAAAAACATCGGAAATCTTGTCCATCGCACAAAGATGTGCAATAGAGCGTGACTCGATGGACTGATCGCTAAACTAATTTAGTGATTTGTATTGCACGTTGTGGCAAGTGCGGCGAACATTGATTTAGGCGCTTGTGCAATTTTTGTATTTGAACTAAATCAAATCAAATGTGTAGGTGTATTTTTCAGTGTAATTCGTCTGGATAGAGTGGGGGAGTTACCCCAAATCTTCCATTTGAGGTAAATTGGAGAGGAGGAAAACGAGGCTGACAATAGTGACTGAGTTTCTTGCGCTGCTTCTTCTCAGCACTGGCCCATTTATTGTCCCGAAGCAGTGGTAGGGTTACTGGGACGTGTAAAAGTGCTTTTTAAAAGCCTATTTGTAAAAATAAATGAGTTTTATGAGTAAGAGGTTTGTGCTCCTGCGGTGGAGACCAAATGACCTTATGATGATCATTATTTTACTTTGTCTAATTATTTGCATAAGAAATCGTATTTGTGTAGTTATACAACATATTTAGAGGTCTCCAATTCAATACCGAAACTGATAAAATCTAAAAACGGCTGATGTTGTTTTGATTGTTTAATTTTCACAGTCCATTTATTCAAATTACATTTGTAACTTTACAATTGGCAATTTCCAAATACTAGATCTGTCTCGAAAACTACAAAAAGTTACTGCTTTTGTTATAATGAGCTGGCTAAATAAGCAAATAGATACTTATAGATTTTGTAGAGTATGGATAAAATTCTAGATAAAGTTTTTGTTTGACATAATTTGGGTAATTGTATGATAAGTTGAGATTGATAATTGGAGATCCGTAAACGAAGTAAAGTCGCTGACATAGCCCGACAGATTGGCAAGCTGAGGTGGCAATGGGCAGGGCACATAGTGCGCAGAACTGACGGCCGATGGGGCAGCAAGGTTCTGGAGTGAACTTTTCCAGAACGAGGTGGACCGGCGACATCATAAAGGTAGCAGGAAGGCGCTGGACACAGGCCGGGCAACCGGTAACATGGTAAGCATTGGGGGAGGCCTATGTTCAGCAGTGGACGTCCTATGGCTGAGATGATGATGATGAGTATCTTAGATGACAGCAGCACATCAAACGTTGCGGGAATTTACGTACTTAGTTGTTGTCATTCTACAGGGTGGAAACGTTAAGTGATCTCACTTGATTATTTCTAAACTATACAAGATATCGAAAAACTGATTACTGATTCTGAAAGTGCTTCACAAGCTCTTTCAAACGGTACAAATAATAGGTTACATAATAAACTGGATCTATCCGAAAATTAAATGTTTTCAGCCTCCATACTAAATGTATGCCAGTCAAACAAAATTAGAAGTATTAATTTTTTTTATTAAACAATAAACACTTAAAATGAACTCGTAATTTGCATTCTTATTTAAAATTATTCATGGAAAACATTGGTTTTAGGCTTTACTTGCTATAATATTATCAAGACATGAGTGCCATGACTGTGGCTGTACTAAATGTATGGAAGCTGGAAACATTGAATTTTAGGATGGATCCAGTTAATTTTGTAACTTATTATTAGTATCGTTGGATAGAGCTTGTGAAGCACTTTCAGGATCAGTAACCAGTTTTTTAATATCTTGTATAGTTTTTAATATTATGTGGTTTTACTAAATGTATGGAAGCTGAAAACAATTAATTTTCGGATAGATCCAGTTAATTCTGTAACCTATTATTGGTACCGTTGGATAGAGCTCGTAAAGCACTTTCAGGATCAGTAACCAGTTTTTCGATATCTTGTATAGTTTAGAAATAATCGAATGAGATCACTTATCGTTTCCACCCTGTATATGCTGTCGGATGTATCCACCTTTCTATGTCACAGTTGCATTTATACCGTACATATTCTAGCCAGGCTATTCTCAGTGACAATGAAGGAAAATCGTGTGACATTTTATTTAGTTGTAATTGGATTTTATAACAAAAATTTAGATTAAGTCACATTGTATTTTTTCTAAGGGCAATAATGGTCATTTAAAATGTCGGAACCATTAAATTTAGACGTTATTCGATATTTTCAGCTTTTCGCCGATGCAAGGGCCAAAGGCTTGCCTTATTTTAATTGGGTTTCCGATCAAAATCTCAAGTTACAATAGGTATTTGTCAAATTTCTTATTCAAGATCGAACAATCATTTAATGGTTTTCTAAAGGAAAAAAGGAAACATTGTATCCTCGATGTATAACCGCGATTAAAGTGTTATTGACTCTGAATATTTATTTTCTCTAATCGTATGAACATTGAACAAGTTTTATGATAAACTAGCGGCCGCCCGCGACTTCGTACGCGTGGATCTCGTTATAACCCCTTAGGGGTGGAGTTTCGTAAAATCCTTTCTTAGCGGATGCCACGTCATAAAATGTACCTGCATGCCAAATTTCTGCCTGATTCGTCCAGTGATTTGGGCTGTGCGTTGATAGATCACTATGTCAGTCAGTCAGTCACCTTTGAGTTATGTATATATTTAGATTAATATGAGTCGATACGGCAAGACCTTAAATGACGATTTGTAAGAACTATTTATTAGTCTAAACAGATAAAGAAATTTTGACTTCGACTTTGACTTTGCTAAATAGGATTTATTTTTTAAAACGTTGCAAGACCGCCGCAGATGTAGGTGACTTTATCTATTCGATAACGAACGTCACATTGTCTAGAGTCGCAAGATACTGTGCTGTTTCCTTTTAAATCTAACAATACTTCAATGTTGACAACAGAAGTGGCCATAATGGTTGTATTCTGCAAATAATGTAGAGCTGTTAAGCTAATTGCCTCCTCGGGGGATTGTATTTTAGAGTTTACAGTCGTTAATTAAAGTAGGTTGACGTTTGTTTAGAAAAAAACCTTTTATTGTCTGGTACTGTAGTCTACGGCGATTTCAATAAAGATAATTTGGTCTGGTGCTTATGCGAAAGCAAAATCGATATTATCATGTGTAACTAATACGTGACATTAAAATGAATTTTAGAATCAGACTTAAATCACATAAATAAATCTGTTCATCCATATACAGTGTGTTTGGGAAAGGGCGAGCGATATTTTAAGGCGATGTTGTGATGTCAATTTTATCGACAAAAATGCCCCTATATGTGGGCCCATCCCCCTCCTCTTGGAATGTGGGGTTTATTTTTTTATGTGAGTCTACATAAAAATTGATTGTATTTCTTAGGGGCCGTCCATAAATTACGTCATCGATTTTTTCAGATTTTAGACCCCCCCCCCCCCTACAATCATGCTATCGTCATTTCTTAATGACCCCCCCCCCCTCCCAAAATTGACGTCATTACCAGTTTGACAAATCGCCAAATTTGTCTCACGTAATTAATGGACGCCCCCTTACTGTAATTGTGTACATCGATGTTGCATTATGTATGTTTATTATGAGTTATTTTAGTATTGTACGCGCCTTAGCCGCCTCTCACATTTGCAGTCTCACACTTACTAGGTGTGCTGGAAGAAATTTCTTTTTAGAAATAATCTTTTTTTAGGTACCGTCATCCGCAGACCAACCCCCCCCCCCCCACGGGCACGTTTTTGGGGGCATTTTTGTCGAAAAAATTGACAAAATAACATCGCCTTAAATTATCGCTAGCCCTATCCCAAACACACTGTATTGTAGTTAATTTAAATGAAATTCCATCATCCTCACATCTATGATTGATTACTAATATTATAAACCTGAAAAAGAAGTTTGTTTGAAGGTGCTAATCTTAGGAATTACTGGTTCGATTAGAAAAAATGTTTTTGTGTTGGTTAGCTAATTCTCTAATAGGAGAAGAGCGTCAATGAAAAATGTTGCGAAAGCTTAAAAATATATTCAAACTATTTCACCCTACTTACGAAGTCACGGGCACAGCTAGTTGGACCATAATTTAATCTGATTGGACACAGCATCCAATAATAATAAGTCTTTGTCGTTAAATATTGAAATTAACTCAACAATATCACTCAACATGACAATAATCGATTCGTTGATCTTATTTTCCAGCGTTCAGTTAAGATTATTGCGAATGAGTTGCAAAAGCACACAAGGCCGTGCAGAATCGATACTTTAGGCAAATAAAGGCACGGTCGTCGGTCAGTCCGCAGGAGACGAATTTTTTTTACAGTGACATCGCGAAAATGACAAACGAGCTGACTTTTTATATATAAAAAAAACCTGTTAGCCTAGGCGCAGACCACCGACTTTTAAGCCTTGATCACACGTACCGAGTAAACGGGCGAGACAGTAAAATAATAATAATAAATAATAATAAATAAATATCCTTAGACATTTTACACTGCGCTTCTAGTCCCAAACTAAGTTACTTAAGTTAAGTAAATGTTTACTCGGTCGAGACAGTTGGGCGAGCGAGTCACATACTCGAGCGTAATGTTCATACACACCGAGTACTCGGCCGAGAGCACTGTCTCGCCCGTTTGCTCGTTACGTGTGATCAAGGCTTTAGTTGGCCGATAGTTGGGCCCGATTTTAATTTGTATGAAAAATCGGTCGATACCAAATCGGTGTAATGCGCGCACTTTCATACATGGCCCATACTGATTAACAGCCCGCTGCCCGACCCAACTATCGGCCAACTAAAGGTGTCTGCGCCTAGGCTTAGGCTTAACTAATACTTAGCTAAGTATTATTTCTTCCAAACCAAATAATGCCAATGCTGCAAAAAGGACTCTTCCAAGAATTTCCGTGCTTCTCGCATCCAGGTGCTTTCCACGGCCTTCACTAGATCATCGGTTCACTGAGTGGTAGGGACGCCTGCCTACATTACAGTTTCCGGTCGGTGGTCGACAATCTTGAGCTAAGTGATGCATAAACGAATGCAATAGGCAGAGATAATTTTTATTTGCATATGCTCGCTTAGCTTAGGTCTCATGTTGATAGAAAGTTGAGAAATCAGTCTCAATAGAAGTGTTGACACCACCAATCAATTGACGTACTTTTTAAAACTTGTCAAAACGAAACTCTCCCATAGATTTTGTATGGCACTACAAGCAAGTGACGTCACTATTTTGTCAGCTCAAATAAACTACTTTTTAAAATTACAATGCGACCAAAAATCGTAATTTACAGGTAATTTAAAATTAATTAAGTTTTTAAGACAAGAATGAAGTGTCTTTTTAGAAAAGTTGTGATTTCGAATTATTATAGGGAATGGTGTCAAATTGTCTATTTGCAGTTACAGCAAAACAGCTAATCCAATTTTAAGGGATTACTTTTAGGTTGATTGAAATTTTGGGTGTCATAACCACATGTATTAGATGACCTAAAAGTTAGTTCGTTAATATGTAATTTCAATAAAATTATAGTTCCTTTATAATTCATCCGTGGAATAATAATATACTTATGCATGATGATAGCGTACCATCCCTACATTGTCGACATATCACCAGCTCGCTTGAAAACAAGTTGTTTGTTAAAGGCTACTGAAGTAAACGACTAACACCCGTATTCACAAACGATGCTTGCTTAAGTGAAGCAGCAAATAGAACGCATAGCGTTGAATAGAGCTCTGTGACTGGTGCTTGTGTAACCCTGTGCGTCCAAGCGCACTGTGAGACCTCATAGTAATGTTTTTGAATACGGGCTTAAGTATTATCTGTGGTATTATCAACAAAGCAATCAGCAATAGAAAACTACTCACTAGCAAAATTGATTTCCAAATTAATTTTCCATTTGTAAAAATTATCGTTACTACGAATATAAACGATTTAGACGGATTATTACTACAACGAAGGTCAAAAGATCGGTAATTTGCGTCGGGTCTGCGTAAACGCAACTCCATTCAATTTAAGATTTCGACGAAGCTGATCAATTGCTTATAATAATTGGAAATCTTAAAAGTAGTGGATTAACAAGAGGGTATAGCCTCGAAACAAAATAAACCTTAAATAATATAGACTTTTCTATTAGACTAGCAGCCGCCCGTGACTTCGTACGCATGGATCCCGTTTTACCCCCTTAGGAGTTGAATTTTGCAAAATCCCGTCTTAGTGAGCACCCACGTTCTAAAAGGAACCCCCATGCAAAATTTGAGACTCCTAGCACTTGTAGTTTCTGAGATTTCGTGATGAGTGAGTCAGTCAGTGACTTTTCGCTTTTACAGAGTACAATAGGAACTATTAAAAGAGCTACACTTAAAAAAAAATATTTCAAAAGTTAAGGTAGTGTAATCTTCATAAGTGCCTAAATTACAGATAATTTGGTTTGCATTTTTTAACATTGAATGGTAACATTTAGAATGTCATAGAGAAAAATAAAATTTCACTAACGATAATGCTTAGGAAGTGTTTAAAGAGTTTATAGCTTTACTTAATTAAATTGAAAAACCAGTCTACGCGGGCAACTACCATTTTTATTTAAACAAAAACACGAAGGAGTCCGTTCTTAAAGTCCAGTACAAACCCAAAGTTACGACCTCGGTTGTTAAATGCTCCATGATCTATGGAAGACCTCAAAAAATCTTGTATAATTTTATAAAAGCGAAAGGAGTCACTCACTCATCACGAAATCTCAGAAACTACAAGTGCTACGAGTCTCAAATTTTGCATGGGGGTTCCTTTTAGAACGTAGGTGCTTACTAAGAACGGATTTTTACGAAACTCCACCCCTAAGGAGGTAAAACGGGATCCACGCGTACAAAGTCGCGGGCGGCCGCTAGTCGTGCACCTGACCTGAATAATACATTACAGTCGATAATATCATAAGACTTTATTTTATTGCAAATAATACAGTCCTGGCTGGTGTACTGCCGGTCGACTTCTAAAGGTACAAAAGCGTGCGGCTATGTACTTCGCATCAAGGGAAAATACAGGGTGTTTGGCGCATCGTGTGCCAAAATGATTTGGCGGATAGAATGGGTCATTTCCTATATTTTCACCCCCCATAACACGTTCCATGTCAGGCGGCTACTTTCATATTAAGTTTTTTAGTAATTTCACCAAAATACCCAAATCGCATCATTTAATTTCGATTTAAAAAAAAACTACTAAGCGTAGCCTCAAAGTAAATATTTTGTTTTGACGTGCATCGATATAGGGTTGCATCAAATCTAAATTTACTGGCAAATATCATCTAGTTTTTTTTTAATTCAGCTTTGAACTTTTCCGAAAAGTTAAAAATGGACTGAACATTTAAGTTTACATGGCTATAAAATATAACCTCCGATTTCTTAAATAGCCGCGATCGTTCTAAAATAAGTCAATTATTTGATTCCCGAGAAGTCGTTGAAGAAGAATTACTCAGTCAAAGGACGTCACTTATATAAATTCTTCCCGAATGTACGCGAACGTCTAACTAGGCGATGGTTAGAAATCGACCATTGCCTGTCGCAGTTCCTCACGGGACATGGCAACTTTAAACATAAACTTCACGAATTCAAACTAGTTCCGTCTCCTTTTTGCGAGTGTTCCACTGATGATGTCAGTCATGAGCAGTCTGCCCATCATATTTTGTGGGAGTGTGATCTTTGGAAACATGAACGTGATATAATGCTTAATTCAATACAACATACATCTGTTTCCGCAATTTATTACACCGATCTTGTTTTCGTGCTTTTAAGCGATTTTGTGAAAAATATTATTGGCAGGTAGTTGCTAATTGCTCATAAGATAGGCCCCCTTAATTTAATTTATTGTCCGTGGTGCCTAAGCTTTTCTTAAAGGTTTTATTTAAACCTTTGTTTGTCACCTGTCATCCGCTTTGCAATGGAGGGAAGTCGAACCTTAATTTCGAACTCCTCCTATGTTCTTCTGATTAATTTCGTTGCGGGTCCAATGACAGTTTAACTTTCCCCAGGGACAAACTTGAGCTTCATTGGTTGGGTTTTTGTGGCGGTCAAGCTGTAGATCCTGGCTACACAGGAGTTGCAGCGGTGGAAATAAGAGGTGGGAATAGTCCCATTATACCTACATAAATACTTCTCTCAGTTTTGTCACCTGTCATCTGCCTTGCACTGGAGGGAAGTTGAACCTTAATTTCGAACTCCTCCTA
Source organism: Ostrinia furnacalis (assembly GCF_004193835.3). Lineage (NCBI taxonomy): Eukaryota > Metazoa > Arthropoda > Insecta > Lepidoptera > Crambidae > Ostrinia > Ostrinia furnacalis. Next base: position 32,015 of record NW_021131772.1, on the reverse strand, counting down.
TGTTCTTCTGATTAATTTCGTTGCGGGTCCAATGACAGTTTAACTTTCCCCAGGGACAAACTTGACCTTCATTGGTTGGGTTTTTGTGGCGGTCAAGCTGTAGATCCTGGCTACACAGGAGTTGCAATAGTGGTTGCGGAGCGGTGGGAATAGTCCAGTTATACTTCGGTACTTCTTTCAGTTAGGTAGAGTCTACCAGACCGCTACAGTTCATCAAAGAAAACATGGAAAGGTCATTGCCTCCGCGGACTGAAGCAACGACTGTTGCCCTAACACACGGCCGTTTGGGCAATCTGGCTGGTGCCACAGAGATGCGGTTGGAACGCCGAGGTTGGACTTGACTTGCCTACCTACTTGACTTAGGCTGAATTGCACCACAAACTTTAACGGTAACTATAACGATAACTGGTGTTTTTTGTAAGGAGTTTGACATATTTTTGACGTTTGTCAAAGGTAAAGTAAGATCTGCATCATCTTAGGCTGAGTTGCACCATCTTGCTTTGACTTTAACAAACGTCAAAAATTGTGTCAAACTTCATACAAAAAACACCGGTTGTCGTTAAAGTTACTGTCAAAGTTAGGTGGTGCTACTCAGCCTTAATGTCCTAAGATGTCCCCTATATGAGGCAGAGGGCGTCCACAACAGTCCTCCGTCGCGTTATGTCTTGAGCTTCGCTTTTGATCTCGCTCCAAATCATTCTGATTTTAACCGCGGTTGGGATGGCATGTTTTTAACCGACTACAAAAAGTAAGAGGTTCTCAATTCGGCTGGTATTTTTTTGTAAACGATGTAACATTAGATAAGGAAATCGTTGTCGCTTTGCTTGGGCCTACTGTTACGTAAAAAGTGATGGATTGATAATAAATGTGATTTCATAGAATTAAATGTATAAAAAATTGTTTAGAGAATCTGTATGAAGATGTACGAGTATTAATGGTATTCGATCTTTATTACAATCATATTAGGATAATTAATTGGACTGCTCTACAAATGATTTTATCTGGCAGCTTTATTTTTTTTAATGTTTTTTTTTTACAAGTTTAAATGCTGAAAATGATTCACGTTACTTTTTAACCCTAAAAGAATCAAATACATAACTTTGCCAGTTAAAATAAAATGTAAACCTATTACTTTTATTGTTAGTTCAAAATAAGTTTCAAACGCGACTCTATCGTCCACCTTCGCTGAAACTTGATGATTTTCCGGCGCTGTCTCCTCGCTTTGATTTGGTGATGAATTAGTATGGATAAGACTTTAATAGACAAAAATTAAAGGTAATTTAATAGACAAACGACAAGTCTTTGTAATAATAATGAAGAAAGGAAACGTTTATAGATTTTGTGGTCGATCCTCATCGATTAACAAATATTTCAGTTTATTTACATTCTACCATTTTCTCACTGCCAGGTCAGCAATCAAGGCGTGAAATGCAATAAATATACAAACAGCTAAATCTTTCTCAAATTCAAAGATCATCGCAAATCGGTAAAAAATAATGAATATTTTTCACGACTTCCAAGTCACGTCCATACAAATCCAACAGTCCACGGACCACCGCGGCGTAGAGAATCATTTTACAAACAATATAAATAATAGTGATTGTCCGTCCGCGATCAGTCTGCCGTGCGCCGGCGCATAGTAACAACACACCAATGCTGCCATGAGGCCTCCAACTATGCACCTGTACTTCACAGTACTTATAGCAGTAGTTCACGCGTTAAGTATAGAAAAAGTGAGTGATAAAAATAATGTGACCAAACGTGCGGCTAATGGAGACTTCTTCCCAGACTGGGTGCCGTTCAAAAATAAACACGGCGATGAGTTGGGAGAGTTTCAGCAAGTGACCAAAGCGAAACCTAAGAAACGGCTCGCTCCGCCCGTTAACTTCATCCTCAGAGCAGTAGCCGAGCCTGAAGGTGATGATTATTATGATAAAGGTCAAGGAGAGGGCGGCGATGGTGACGAATACTTCGAGAAAAAAGATTGGTCGGATCTCAACAGACCTGCCGAACCTGTTGATGGCGTCAAAGTAGTGAACCACACGGACATTTCTGATATTGATGGAGTCGTCGATATAATTACCAAAGGCAAGCCAAGTGTCATTTTGAACGCATTACAGTTGCATAATAATTCGAAAAAACAAAGTCAAGAAGTCCGTGCGCCTGTGAAACCAGTCCAACCTGAAAGTGATGTCAAAGAAGAAAAAGAGGAAGAAAAGGAGGAAAGAGAAGAAGAAACCACGAGCAAGGAAGAAACTAAGAAAAAAGCTGACAGCAAAGAGGAAAAGCCAATTGAACCAAGAAAACCTAAGAAGATTAAAAGATACGAAGATGATATTGATTACGAAGAAAGCGATTCAGAAAAACAAAAACCTGAAGTAGTTGAAGATGACCAGAGTGAGAATGATGCCAAGAAAGCCAGTATCCTTGACAGTGTAGACGAGCTAAAAGAACGGCATGCGGAAGAACAAAGGGCCATTTCTGAAAAAGTGAAAGAGGAGGAAATATACACAGAAGAGCACGAGAGAAATAAAATTGGAGTTCGTGAAAAACCTGATAAGTATGATACTCGCGGGCGTAAAAAAGACTCGGACTATGACGAATACGACGAAAAAGAGGTGTCAGTTCATGAAAAATACAGGATGCATTCTTCCAAAGTAACAACGACAACACGACGACCTAAAACTACAAGGCATAAAGGCAAAAAGAACGAAGAGGTAGGAAAACTGTCGGTGTTCAAAAACCCTCAGTTGTACATGGTTTATGATGACGACAGCGAAGATACGACCACGACTAAGAAACCGACGACTCGATCACGAGCCCATTCGAGGTACTCCTCAAAATTTACGACAGCTACCCCTGAGACTGAGGAGAATGTCCGCATCTCCCTTGTTCCCCAAGATTCCGAAGCCAAAGAAGGAGAACCTACACTGTTCTTTCCGAAGACAAGAAAGAACAAAAAGAAGCGTAAGAACAGGACCACGACTCCTGAGCCTGATTCGTTCGTGGCTGAGACGGTGGCAGGGTCTTCTGCGAAGGACTTGACCACTGCTGTAGACTTCACCAGCCCATCAGGTGCTGATACCACTGGCTCAGGGACTGGTATAACGAGCTCAGGGACTGACACTACAGCTTCGAGTCCTGACACGACGGCGTCAGGCTCAGCAGTGTCGGCTTCTGATGCACTAGCAGCGACCAATGGTGCGACTGATGCTGTACCAGCGTCTACCGACCACAAAGATGAGAAGAAAGAGGAGGACTACCATAAAGAGAAGGGTGAGTGCTTGTAATCTACTTTAGGTTTAGCTTTAATAGGGGTATTCTCTTTATTTTGAGAATAGAATAATTTTGTTTGCATAAAAACGGTACAATCAAAGGTAAAATTATTTTAAAGCTCAATTTTTGTCTTGCGACAATAAGTATGAGTGCGTGTGATTTTTTATTCAGGATTTTACATTGGGTTTTTTCTTACAATTCAGTAATTAAAGATTATGAGGTCATTTTTATACACATGAGTATCGTTTATGTAAGACTGCAGCACTCAGCAAAATATTAATAATTATTTAAAATGGAGCACTTGGCCTTTGTCCAGCAGTGGAAGTCACTTGGCTGAAATGAACAAAAAAAAATAAACTAGACAAAAACTTTCTAGCATGACTCTTAACGGTCTTCATGACGATCATAAAAGTAGCTGTTGTTTTAGTAGAATGTTGTTCCAGCATTTTATGAGCAAAAAGTCTAGATATCCTTATCAGGAATAGCGTAGACATAATCCTATCACCCAAAGGACTGTGATAAAGGACAGTCACACAACGATAAAAAATAGAGCGGGATTTTTTTCGTCCTTAGCGCGCTAAGTTTATTATTTGATTGGCTTGAAATTCGTTTCTAAAACTCTAGCTAGAGTGATATTTAGTTCTTAATTAAATGTTAGACGCCTATATAACCACTTGCGGCTTGTACAAAATGAACATGATATTATCTTCAGACCCTACCGTAAAGTGTATCGCCTGTACAATCTCTCTTTTCCCTTATTTCCCTAAAAATGCTACCCCAAAAGAGCCCCTTTCCCAAATTATGGAATGAAAATATATCGTAGAAAGGTCGCGTCAAAACCCACATTTTAGGGAAAATATTATTGTTCGACCCATTGCTAAGATACATGGCTTTTGTTTATATTACAAGTAGTGTTTCTTTAATACTTTTCTTTATTTGTTGCTCTAAAATGTAAATACAACCATTTTCTTAAATCTATATGTATAAAAGAGAAAAGCCACTGATTGACTGACTCACTCATCACGAAATCTCAGAAACTACAAGTGCTAGGAGTCTCAAATTTAGCATGGGGGTTCCTTTTAGAACGTAGGTGCTCACTAAGAACGGATTTAACGATACTCCACCCCTAAGGGGGTAAAACGGGATCCACGCGTACGAAGTCACGGGCGGCCGCTAGTTACGAATATACAGTATTCCGTTCCTTTATGAGGCCTTATATTAAATTGCCTCTTATTAACTCATCGTATAGTTTTCGTCATATGACCTATTTCTAAGACACTGATATATTTTTCATTACAATAGCAAATATGTAATAAATTATGCCTATATCTTGTCATATTTCATACGTTGTATTTCTATTAATAAGGGGCTTATTACCGATGCTCAGTTTTTTAGAAGAATATTAGAGTAATTTATTTCTAACTAGCTCCTGCCTGGGGCAGGCATTTTTCTACCGAATAGTTCAGTATTTATTTATTTGTTTATGAAGAGCAAGGTTTACATTATTATATTAGGTAAATAAGGAAATAATAGTAAAGCATCAAGGGACTACTCGAGAAATTTATCATTTCACCGTCTCCAATTTGAGTCTTCCAGTGACTTGGCCCACTTTTAGCTTGGTCCATGGGCCAGGTCACTGGATTGAATTTTTAATTATTTTTCTTCCATTAACTGAGCATAAATTGAATATTTTAGTAATAAATTATCCTGCTTTCGCCTCCGAGATTTATTTTACCATGTAGTACCCCTGTACGACAACCCAATCCGCACACAATATTCAGCGTAGTAGTATTAAAAAACAAAAGAGCGGGCAACCCCACCCCTACCACGCTGTGGGCTCGGTGTCCGAGCGGTCTCATTCCTTTGTGCGCACGCGCAACGACCGCACGCAGTATAAGAAAAATGCTTAAGTGACGTCACCAGGACGTTTTTACCGACAAAAAACGTAATTATTTTAAGTTGTGCAGTGTAGTGACGAGAATTAGACCCAACAAAAGGTATTATTACTGCGCATTTAAAGTTTTGATAAATTATTTTGATTCACACTCCCACTCATAAATGCAGTAAGTTGTAACGATACGGCGCACATATTACGTTGTAAGAACTAAAGTTTTGATCAATCATTTAACACATGTACCGTAAGTAACGAAAACTACTGATAAACGCAGTAAGGAACAATCTTACTGCATTCATGGGTAATAAGTATCGAACGAAAACTTAGTTAATCCTTAACATAAACAGTTTTTTAATAATTTTAAATACAAAATATTAATTAAAATACAAAAACCTCATATCAAAATAAACTTTGAGTTTAGCTCTATAAGCCTATATATTTTTTTTTACAAATATTTGCGTAACTAATTGTAGACACCCCAAAATAAAATTTCAACTTTGATCGCGTTTTTCTCGAAACTGTTCACGTGTTACTTACTGCGTTTATAAATTGTGCGGCAGTCTCGGCTACTGATGTATTTAGCCGCCAAAACTGTTTTTTATTGGTTAGATCGATAAGCGCACGATAATGTGAGGTCGGTTTGGCGCGGAGAAACGAATTTGGCGCGAACTTATAATTTTTCAAAGAAGAAACTCACGATCGTTTCATTCAGGTGCGAAAGGGTTATCTGAATGGACAAACATGGACATATTTCAGTTGTAGGATTTTACTATTTCAGAATGACTAATGCCCATTTTCATCATCAATCCCTAATTTTTAAGTGACCCCTATGGTAAACAGCAAGAATGTTGTTTTAATAGGGTTCACTTAAAAATAGGGATTGATGGTGAAAACGGGCATAACTGTCCTGATTGCACACTTGGCCGAGTATTAATTAGTAAAAAACTGCATTATTGTATGCTTATGCTCATACAAAAATAAAACTCACAGATATTGAGCAATTCTGAGAAACATTCAATGTAGCACTTTAGAGTAGATTGTCCGCTGCCTGTGTAACTTTGTATCTTAATAGTAGGTATGCTTTGTCACTGATTTTGATAAAAGTTGATCATAATGTCTTCAGGTTACAGAGTTGATCATGTGTATTATTAACCTCATCAATCTCTACACCTCTTAAGAACTCAAAGCTTGAAACTAAATCATCATATTTTAGGTTTTCGTTCTCTCAAGAATTTCTCCCATCCACTCAAAACATTTCACTTCATCTGTACTACTTTGAGGATTCAAAAAAGGAGTCACTAAATAATTTATTTATTAAATTCTTACTAAAGTAGCCACTATCTCCTAATAAATGGCTTATATTTTCCTCTTTCAAAATCTGCACACAAATGGGAATTGTTCAAAATTGTAGAATCATGTACAGATCTGGGCCATGTAACAAATTAAATCTCTTATTTTTAGAGAGGCATCACAATTCATCACATACAGCTTGTATGTTAATGGAAAAATGCCCATTTCTGCAACAATATAGTTCAATGTCAATGACCCTCCTCGGGTCCTAGTAATTGTAATAATTCTGATAATGAATCTTGGGTGTCTGCACCCGTGGAAATCCAGCAATCTCATAAAAGCTTTCTGCAACTCTTCTCAACTGGCATTTAAATATAATCTGAGCTTAGATCTGCAAGCTAGCGCGTCACTTTCTGTAACACTAAGAGTAGGCGCACACCGTTGATTTTTAATTGGCCGATAGTTGTGCCCGATTTTAAATTGTATGAAGAATCGGCCAAATCGAATCGGCGTAGACATGCCCATACTGATCAACTGCCCGACTAAACTATCGGCCGACGAAAAATCAACGGTGTGCGCCTACTCTAACAGCGTGTCTATTTAATGTAATAGTACGTCGGAAACTGAATCTTTTATCGACTGGGCCCATTCTTCTTTAGCGCTATGTAGATAATCAGGGTACCACCATGCATAAATTACACTTAAAGGATGTCCAAAAATTAACGCAACTTTTAAATTTGCCACCATTTATGCAATAAAGTGTTGACAATCCTAAATATAAAACAAATCGACAGCTGTTTAGGGTTACTAAAAATGTAGCGTTACACGATAGAATAACCTATCTTCGTCCGCAGTTCGAAAATTTCATACAAAATATGGTCGAAATAGTGTTTTAACTTCGTGAATTGTGAAGAGATGAATCGAGAAATTCCGGGAGACAGGATCTGTTGGAGACTCCAAACATGTCTTCTTTTTCCTCCTCGTTTCTTCCAAAAACAAGTCGTTAAAATGTCAATATCGAAGCAGTCTTAGATTAATAATTAACTGCCTCTGTGGTCTAGTGGTAAGACCACCTGCTTCAGACGCAAAGGTCCCGGGTTCAATTCCCAGTGGGGGCAGATTTTTCTGTTCGGTTTGGTTGGTGGTAGGGCTTATTCTAAGTCCGCCTGGCTAGCTACCACCATCTTACCTAAGTCTGTCGCCATAACAACAATGTTAACAGCATTGTTGTGTTCCGGCAGTTAGAGGTAAGATAGCCAGTTCCTCCGTGGTTGAGGATTCCGGGTGAAGCTCGCTTCCACCTTCGGCCTGATCATCACTTAGCATCAGGTGAGATACAGGCTAAGAGCTTCCTCGTTGTGGATAAAAAAAAGCTTTATAAATGCACCAGTTTGGGCTGACTAAGCTACTATAGGAGCCGCTAGACGTAAACTACTCCAAAGTCAACGCCTTTGACTGACTTTGCAAAGCTTATAGAACTGTGAGCACGGAAGACACTTGCATCTGTGAATCAGCTTCTACTTCTACTATCTACTTCTTTTTCGGGGTTAGCCGCCAGCTGCTCATCATCAGGCAATGGGCCTCGTGGTCTGGCCAAAACTGTATTTTTGGCTAAGACTCAGTTTATAACACTTTGTACGCAACTCGTAATGTCGTTCATCATAATCTTGAGGGGATTGGTCTTACAAAACATTGTCACACATTGTTTAGGCCGTGTCTCTTTAAAACCGCGCTAAACTTCGTTCACTCTTATACTCGTACGTTTTTATGCATGCCTGACTTATAGCTGATTTTTCAATCGTCGGATAACTTAACTGAAGAATAAGTTTGGCACATGACAGTTTTTCTTCAGTTAAAAAAAGATATCTGACAATTGAAAAATCAGCCCTTAATGAAATATTTGCTGGTAAAGAATCAAAATGTTTTTTATCTCAGATGTTTTGTTGTTAAAAATATCCGTTGGTGATCACTAATCAGTGAAGAACTTTAACCAGTGAAGTGATTGGAATCAACGAACAGACCGAACTTGTCATCTTTAAACTGCCATCATTCGTGGTAAAAATTAAAAGTTGCAACAATATGGATAAAATTAAAAGTCGTTTCCGTTCCGAAAATTGGACTCGAGAAGAAAAGGTACACGTAAAACATTGCTCCTGTACCCGTTTTCTTTCACCATCAATCCCTAATTTTTAAGTGAACCCTTTGTAAACAAAATTCCTATTATTTCTTGCCATAGGGGTCACTTAAAAATTAGGGATTGATGGTGAAAACGGGCACTAGTCTCATAAAATTACCGGCATGGCTACAGAATGTCTCAAAATGTTGTTTCATCTTATAGGACTTACTCCTGGAATTAATGCGGGACTCATCCCATATTGTCGATAATAAGCAAACCGACACAGATACTAACAGACGCAAACACTTGGAATGGCTGAAGATACAAAACAGGTGAATAGGTTTTTTATACAGGTAAAACTTGGTGTAACTAGGGTTGCCAGGCGTCCGGATAAAGCCGGACATAGTTAGGCTTTTTGATTGCGTCTCCGGCCAAAATAACAGATGACCGGCCTGTCCGGCTTTTGTTAGGCTTTTTATTTGGCTGCGAAAGTCCGCGCCAGGCGAAAGTAGAACCACAGAATAAGGCACGCACGCATCAGGACGTTAGGCAACCGATGATGATANGATAGTACTCATTCGTGAGCTCACTAATTGCCCCCCCCCCCCGTCGCATGTCCGGCTTTTAGGGTAAAATGTCCGGCCAAATGAAGCACATAGTCCGGCTTTTGTGTTTTTGGAACTGGCAACCCTAGGTGTAACTAATGTACAAGTACAGTCGCGGAATGAAAAGGTTCGTCAGTTTTCAAATTGATTCCTTCAACGAATCGCGAGCACATATTACCTTTTGAAACTATGTTACTGAATAATCTCGAGTTAGAGGAAATAATCTTTAACTGTTCGTCAGTAAAGTTCAAATTATTCAGATCAAAGTTGTTTGACGATTCATCTTGTCAAGAAGATTGTTATGATTGATAAACTAAAACCTTCTTGTTGGTTCAACCTGCCATTATTATTTCTTTTAAATAAAAAAAACTATTGTCAATTGGTCAATGTCATCATTGCATTGCACTGATGGTATAGAAAAATAAACAAGCAAAACCTTATTCATTAGCAAACGTCATATTTATTTAAATGTAAGCAGCACTGTTTCTTGTACTGTTATGTTGGCAGGCTTGACTCTTACAGTACCTAGTGCAAGCGAAAACCGACACTAAGGTGACGAACCTTTTCATTCCCCGACTGTACATTAACAGATTTTTGTGATATGTATTTCAGTTTAGCTGAAATGACTGGAAAGATACGAGATGTTCCTCAACTAAAGGGACGTTGGAGGAGAATGAAAATGGATGCAAAGAATAATATTTTGCAAAATGAAAAATCTGAAAGGCTGACTAATGAAGGAAACAGCTCACAATCGTCTTCAGAAGATGATTTTTTATGCACGTCGCGAATGGTATTTTTTATGTGATTACTTCATTCGTATCTACAAAACTCGTACAAGCTACAATATTTTATTTAGTACCTATTTATTCAAATTGTTGTGAATGTTATGAAATAATTATTTCAAATTTTCAGGATCATGCATTGAAGTAATATTACTACGTATAGAACAGACATCGCGAACAAAATATGTACAGTGCGGGGTGCGGGGCGGGAATTTGACGGACAGCTGTCAGTCAAATTCATGACTATCAAGTTTCATAATTTATGGCGATAAAATCTGCACCAGAAAATGTCGTACTTCATTGATAGGATTGCACGAATAGTGACGTTCCTGCGGTCGCCTCATCATAGACATTGTGAAACGATTGTGAAAATAAACAAATCGGCTAAATTGTGTTAAATTTTCATGGTGCTCAATAGCAAAAAGGTTCAGCTACTTACATTATTTTCTTTTATTATATTGTGCGTTTCCTGTAATGTAATCTAAGCTCCCCTCCCTTAGACTAAAATTAGCCCTCCTAGACAAGTGACAAAACGTAGCAGTTGAAACATTCGAAATCACTTCGCTCTGCCGTTTTTTGGTGTTAGTTACTTCACTCTGTGATGCGATTTTAAAATTACAACTGGCGATTCCGAATTCACAACTGAGGGGACTGAGGCTAATCGTGTTACTTGTGCTACAAGTGCGTATGGGCTTCATACTGATGCTTAAGCCATTAATTATTTTTCTTCCCGATTAAAATCTAATGTAATCGATAATCGCCTTGAGAATCGTTAACTGGTATTTTCTAATTCGATAAAAAAATTACCCATCTCTAGTTTAAAACTGTCATCCAACAGCGCACGAAATATTATGAGTTATAGATAATGATACCATTACAGAGGCGACACTTCGTTTACGTTTAGTTTCTGCCTATTGAATTGGATACTGTAAGGAAACATCGTCATCATCATTTTAGCTACTGGACGTCCACTGCTGAACAAAGGCCTCCTCTAATGATTTCCACATCGCCCAGTTGATAGTGGCCTGCACCCAGCGTCTTCCTGCTATCTTCAGTCAGTCCATCTTGAGATTTTAGAAAAATTCCCACTCGTCACGGTAGGAACAAAGCTAGGGATGACCCACGCCTTCACTCCAGAACCAATAAAATAACTGAAAGTCAGAAACTTTCAGTTATTTTATTGTCTCTATTGTTAACTATCTCAGTGGTTGAGTACACGTATAATAGCTGTGAGGTAGAAGTTACGGGACTATTCCCACCTCTCCTTTTCACCGCTGCATCTCCTGTGTAGCTAGCACCTAGACTAGTTGATTTAAAGCCAAGGTATATCAGTTTTTAGGTAATGACTTAGTGCATCTAAAAATGTAAAACTTTCTAGTTTTTTGTAACATTGAAAAATCTAAAAAGAAGCATCATTTTTTTTACCAAGTGTTTCTAAGAAATTTAAATGGAAGCTTTTGATGACAACGTATTGCTTACTTTTTCAGCTGTCGAACGAATCACTTTTATACTCATAGGTCCTGTACATCGGTAGATTTGGTAAATAAATGAATCCATCCGGACTCAGAAACTAAAAAAATTAAAATAGCTGTAATTTTTTAATACTGGATTTGTCGATTAAATTGATCATATTACTGCGCCCTAACGGGTCGGACACTGGTGACCAGACACACTGTACAATTATTATAATTTTAGCCTATCTCGTGAGCTAGGTGTCAATAATTAGGGTGATTTACTAACTAACCAGTCGCATACGAACAACAGCAGTGAGATTCAAACAAGTTTGATCCATGATGCCGCACGACTATTGTGTGAGCCCACCCGTAACCCAAGCTTATTTAGCTTAACACAAGGGGCTGGACGGGACTATTAGTAATTTGTGCAATACAAAGTGCTTATAATCTTTAAAAAAATCTTTTTATTGCTGTATTTAACCTTCCTTTCGTATACTAATTTATGCGTCAGTGTCAAGTCTGCGATTTTTATTCTTTGAAATTTTCGTAAAATGGCTGCCGCCGCGGTGCGCCTTGTAATTAACAAATTAAAATTAAATTAGTGTTTTAAAGTGCATAAATGTACAACTTAATGGTAAAAAGTCATTCCTTGATTTTTACTTAATATGTATCTGGAGTTATTTGAACAGTATTTTCGTCTATAGGATGGCATATTTCAAAAAACAAAACTGCACTCAAGCGTGTTGTCACAGCAACCGCTGAGCACATACTAATTGAATTTCGGTCCGTGGACCTATTTAGGTGCCAGAAACAGTCTAGTTGACATGTCTTCTCTAGTACGTAGTACATTATAACTCAATGGGATCATGTTGAAAACGAACAAAATATAGAGGAAAATCAAGGGAATGATCATTTAACGAAAATTCATGACTTCAAGCGTCGTAAGACTGAGTGAGTATTCTTATACCTACGAGTCATTTAACATAAATGAATTTAAGAAATCAATTACAGAACAGAGTACAACATTTATTATTAGAAGTTCATAAAGAAAGGTGTGCAAGTAAATGTTTACACGGATTAAAGCAATATTTAATTTTGTTTTCAGAACCAGTCATAGAAGCATGGTTTTGGCGGGTAACATTGACTTAAAAAACTATACAAAAACACTTATGAAGGAAGAGCATGAGCTGAAGATGGAATATCATAAGTTAGAATTAAGCCACCAACAGGCGCGCCATAAATTGGAAATTGATGTTTTATTATTAGAGAAGGAGAAAAAAGAGTTGGAAGTAAAATTATTAAAAGACAGATTAAAAGATTAAAAATCTTGATAAATAAAATTTCTTCTTATTACTATCCCCATAATGTATTATATCACTTTGATTTAGTTGTTGTGGTGGTCTTCGATGTCGGACATATTGTGTAGTACAGCTAAGGCTACAATAGTTGCTTCGGCAGTGCTCAGCTTCGTATGTAGGTACACCTCATAATTGACGTCTGAGCTTTTGTTTTAACAGACCTCTATTGTATCCCTGGTCTTAATATGTGCTTTATTATAAGCTTCCTCTTTTCCATTTGTTGGGTGTAGCAGTAGTGTGAATTAGAGTGCAAGCATAAATCCACTATCTCCAAAAAGTCTTCCATGGAATTCTCCATTCTCAAATCTTTCCTACAAACCACCCGTTAAAAAGTTGTGAGTCGTGGACAGTTCCTGTTAAGAATTTTAAAAAAGTCCTTTGACTTAAGGATTAGTCTATTCTTGAAAGTTTTACATTCATGATAGGTTGAAGAGCAAAAAGTCGAAAAAGTGAGCTGCGCGCTCGAGTGTTGGATGCAAGATGGCCGGCGACGCCGATGGAGGCATTAGTTTTAGTACCTAACGTCCGGCGAGGGGTGAAAACTGTGGAATGCGCACTGCGCGAACACTTCCTCTTCATCTTTTTACTAATTCTAATTTTCTTTTGAACAAATATCGTCAGTGTTGAAACAGATTGATTCAAGTGTTGTCTGAGTATCTCGAAAATTGTTCATATAATACAAATTCTTTCATACATTCTATTCTTTCATATTCATAGGAATCAATGGCATCTATTTTGTGCCGAAAGCCGCATATTTCACGGACAATAACTTACTCTTTTCAGTTAAGTTTCGGGGCATATAAATAAAAAACTTAGCTATTTTCGCCAAGGCTAGCGCTACACGACGACATAAATGGTTGTAATTGACTGCTGACTCAAGCCGTGTAGGTCGGCAGCATCGTCTTGTACTTCTTGGAGTGCCCATGTCCGCAGAGCTGTTAACACTTGCAGCTCAGGAGATATTCCACATCCTCTGCGGTCTTGTAGGATGTCACTTCGAATGACATTTACTATTTTTAGGACATAATCTTTGCTGAACCTGTATTTGTATTTGAATTCCGCATCAGATCAAATGTCAATTTGATTAAGGTAGTGCATGTAGTTCAATTCCTTTTACAGTAGCGTCGTTATTATTGCCACCCGCCGTGTTTTGATCCAGGAAAACTTCATTTTTTTCTACAGTAACTGTAGAAAAATTCGCGACATTTCTCTATGAGAATACGAACATTCAAAATTTGTTCGCGAGTGCCCTTTCCTGCAACAAATCCGGATTGCTCACTCGGTATATGGTGATCTACAAATGATGATAGTCTCGTGTTAATAATGCGAAGCATAATCTTGCTTGCATGCGACATAAGAGACAGCGTTCTGTAGTTTTCGCGTTTTCGCGTGGAACCTTTTTTGTGCAGAGGAACAACAGCAGATTGAGTCCAGTCATCTGGCCTTAATATCACAATATTATTATTATCGAAATGCACATATTGCAGATTTTAAATTTGTGCTAGTTTCTCAATGCAATGCTCCAGTGAAATTTATTGGTCGGCCAATTCACGTATAATTTTTTCAATCTTTATTTGGCTTCTTCACTCCTTTTTGTGATATAACTATTTTTTTATCAAATGGTGAAAATAATAATAGTTGGTGTCTTTTTGCACTACAAAAATTCAAAAACACTGCGATATTTGGCTTTGCTTTAATTTTTTTATTCAATCTCGAATTCCATGATTCTGTGACGTTAGTTATTACTTGGCATCGTAAAAACACCATTTATGAGACAGGGAAGATTTAGAGCTCAGCCAAGTGTTAAAATAATTATTGAAATTTAAGACTTTTGTGTTTTTACTAACCATTTCACCGAGAATGTATAGCCAGCCATCTGCTACAAATTGGGTGGGTAAATAAGAAAGCGCCATGCATTGTCGGACATGACACTTCCACAATTTTGATCTATTAATGTCATTTTTTTTGCATTTCTCAAAACAGCTTGTTTAAAATGAAACAGGCACCCTTGAGATTTTGTATTCGGCAAGACATTCTTCACTGCATTCATTGCACTGATTTCAGTCAGTTGTAACTTTTTCAGGTTCAAGTTCCGGTACTTGACTTTTACAAAGTCTAAATAATGTTTCGTAGGTACTTTGTTTTTTATCTGGTAGGAGAGCGTAAACTGTAGGTATGATATTCATATCATTTTCATTAGTACTTCCCAAGTCTACTACACGTAGAAATTTGATTAAAAAGAGGAACAGCGCACTTGAACGTTCCATCGCAATATATTTCTTTAGCATGCCGCAATACCTCTCTGCCTTCTTTGCTACAAAACACTAGTATTCTAGTATTTTTTTCGTAATCGTAATAGTCAGCAAATAACAAGTCCTTGAATTTTCCGGGAATACACACGTCTTTCAATTTATAAAACCGTATTTTTTTTGTTTCCAGCGATTTATTTCGATGTTTATAAAGAGTTTTTTTAATATTTTAATGTTTTTCTCTACTGACTTATCGTCTTCTCTGTTTTAAACCAGCAAGCAGATTCAGGGTGGTAGCGAATTCCTTTATTTAATTAACTTTTCACAAGTCTTGCATGCTCTTTTATCTTCATTTCTACTATTGTTGTTGTTTACTCTTGGGTCTCCATACTTTCTGTAGTTCAAATTATTTCTCTTATTTACCAGATATTCCAACTTTCTCACTTCATTATAAAGATCAACTGTATCTTTCAATGTCTCTCTTTCAATCCTGTTAAGTACGTGTTCTGGTAAACCAGCTGCAATGAGATCTATCAAGGTACCTGTATCAATTAGGGCTATCGTTTTAGCGCTCACCAGTTAGCGAGTTCAAAATACGTAGAAAACTTGACTGAATTGATGTATCAAAAGAAATGGTCGTACTACAATATATCCTACTTACAATGAAACTTTAACCTAAAAATGTCCTATGTAAACAATGCCTGTTTTGGTCACCAAATCGCAAAATGCAGTAAATTTGTTACTTTAGGTAGATTATAAACAAGCAGTAACACGATTACGTACCCGTCAAAGATGCTGTTCGCCCTTAAACATCATCCAAATCCCACAAAATTTGACCATTGCTGGAAAACTTTAAAAATCACTTTCCGCGTGGCACTCCAATTTACTTTACTCATTGTTTATACTTTTCTTCGTAGCTGAGTAATAATTTACTGGAGATTAGTCAAACAATAAAAACCACAAACTTGTTCTCGATGACAGCTGATGTACATATGTTTGGTGAACTTTGGTGTTGCCAGACACATGAATAATGTTAGTTCCTCAAACATTCATGTCACGACTTTATAGACAGACTGTACCTGGAGGTGCACCGTGCATCATCAAATTCTTGAAGTTTTTTCATGGAAAAATTATAGCAGGGAGCAGGGCGTGGCCTGTAGCACTAACCAAACAGCATGTGGTGACAAGAGTGCCCTTTTCTCCACTTGTCACTACCCACTTTGGATCCTGTTGGAGCTACAACTTTTTGAGGCTTCTGGACGGTGGTTGTGCCGGTTTCGTCAAGGTTGAAAATACGAGTTCCATCCGTAAATATGAGTTCCCGTTTGAGTATTTCCTCTAAATTATTAAAAAATGTTTTTACTGCTTCACGGTTAAATGAAGTGGCTCGAGCGAGACTTACAGCTTCTGGTTTCTTTACTGAAATATCGGGATGTCTGTTTCTGAAGGATCGAAACCATTCTAATCCTGCCAATCTATCTCTTTCCCACGAACTTGCCACTTACTTTAATGTCATTCACTTTTGCCATTTTATACGCCACCTCCCTACATTCTTTAACGGTCAAACCATAGAACATTTGTGCACAGTCCTTGTAGTATTTTAATAGTAACTGTTCATATTCTTCAGTGAACACTTTGTTGACATCATACCTAGGCACAAGTGATATATTATCACCACGTTCACGTTTGTTTTGCACGTAACGTCGTAATGTAGGGTACGGGATTTTGCAATTTTTTGCTGCCTTCCTAATAGAGGTGCCATCATCTACCATCTTTAAGGCTGCTTGCATCTCTTCTCTTTTATGTTTCCCTATTTTACGTTCCTTATGCTTTTGCATTCTAAAACAAATTGAAAAAAAAACAATTTTTAACATTAAACTATCAAGGAACAAGGAACATTTTGGTCTGCATAGTATACAGTGAACCGGTTCACTGTGTACTTTGAAAACCTGGTACACTGTTCAAAACATACACTATTCAACTTATGAGTCCACAAACAATAAGAAGTAGGTACGCGGAATGGTCATCACGGAATGTGCTCATTAAACAGATAAAACTACAATAATTTTGATACCAAATAGATTTCGTACTTAATATAAATAGCAAAATATACAAAAATCGTATTCGGTATTGCTCCATTCGGCCCAGGGTATCACGTGAATTCACGTGGTTACACATTGGCGATGACCACCAGGTCTCGCAACTTTGACTGCCTCGTGGTACTTTGGATTGTTATTGTAACCGCCATGTCTTCTTATTGATCCAAAAAATAATTCCAAGTAGTCTTGGCTTATCCGTTACATAGATAGGTATGTAACTAAACATCTCCTTTTCCTTAACTATGTAGTTGTATATTATGGCACCAATGAATCTTCAATAAGTTTTGTACATAATGGACATTTCAGGTTAACGAGTGTCCTTCTTATGTGTAATTTACTGATAACACTTTTTCTTTCGAGAAGATTTTGCAATACTGTTATCATTTCTAAAGCGGTTTTAGTGTTTTACAGTTTCTAGATACCTGTCGCTTCGATGTTGTACTATTAGGGGTCGCAATACCGAATCATTTCAGCAAAACCGGTATTTTCGGTATTGGCTCCAGACGAATACCGATAATCCGGTATTTTCGATATTTCCGAGATTAAGCTTAATTTAGCAAATTTAGTATAATAAAGTTAGTTTGCGGAGGTATAGTAAGTAGGTACCTAACCTAAATTAATTTATCTTCTAAATAAAACAAAATTCAGTCCAAATCAAATTGAGTTATAAAGAGGTAATCTAAATATTATTAAATCTAAATTTAATTTTTAGGCCTTGTAATGAGATCGTAGAAACAGTAAAGTATCTAAACTTTTATCACTCTTGACTTACTTGACTTAAGGTCCTATGTCCCCTAGATGGGGCAGAGGGCGTCCACAACAGTCCTCCGTTGCGTTCGGTCTTGAGCTTCGCGTTTGATCTCACTCCAAGTCTTGCCGATCTTCTCCGCCTCGTCTGCCACAGTGCGCCGCCAAGTTTGCTTGGGGCGACCGCGTTTGCGTTTTCCTTGGGGGTTCCAATTAGGGCATGTAATATCGGAAGGTTTTCAATTCCGATATTGAATTCCGATATTANCAATCCGTAATGGTGTGCAATTCCTCACTCCAGATCGCATCTCTTGGGTCTTCCGGCAGTTAATTTTGAGCCCCGTGATGCCCGCCTCTCGATGTAGGTCATCAATTTTGGATTGCATATCGTGATGCGTGTGGCTCAGCAAACAGAGGTCATCAGCATAATCTAAGTCTTCTAAGACTCCGATTATACCGCACTCTATTCCACGCCGTTGGTTTTGATATGCACGACACATGATTCTTCCACCCAAGACAACCAGAAAGAGAAGCGGCGAAAGTAGGCAGACTTGCCGGACGCCCGCATGCACCTCGATGTCTTCGGAGATGAGGCTGTCGTGAGTGACAGTACATGAATATTTCTTGAAGATGGCCTTCATTAAGTAGATGGATATTTTTCGGCGGGACACCAATGTCAGCGAGTCTCGACCATAATAATATGCTTGCTCACTTTAGCGTATCAAAGGCTTTTTCAAAGTCCCTTTGCCATTCTGATGCTTGCTCCAAGATGATACGCAAAGTATTGATCTGGTCGGTGCACGAGCGGTTCGGGCGGAAGCCAGCCTGTTCCCTACGCAAAAGAGGTTCAACGGCTCCCGATAACCTATCCAAGATAATCTTGCAGAAAACCTTTGACGGTATCGAGAGCAAAGTGATACCTTTCCAATTGCTACACTGGCTTATGTACCCTTTTCTTGGCACAGTAATTAAAAGCCCCTTATTCCAGTCGTCTGGTAGTTCCTCTTCCATCCAGATGTTTTCGATGAGAGGTGTCAGGACGTTGGCGGCGGAGTTTACGTCGACTATCACTCAATCAACTCAATACGAACTCATGTCATGCTCAGAATCATTGGGGCCAAGGGCATTGGATCATTTTTTTTTTAATACTTGACTTAGCGAACAGATTTTTGAAATTCTCCACTAATTCGCCATTATCGTCTTCACAATTTATTTTATTTTTTACAATATTTTTTAAATTGGTGATAATGCCTTGCTTCAAGCCGGCTTGTGAAACGAGCGACTGTGTGATTGTAATTTAATCCAGAGTCGGCTCTAATGCACCCAAAACAATTTTCTAGTGGGTCTTGGTTTATTCGCCTTGTGGCGATGCTTTTTATAGGAATTCTTTCAATTGTTCCCAGTTGGTAGAGCATGCGATTTCTGCTTTACCCTGAATTTGGCATAATATAGCCTCGGAGCATATAGTTGTTTTGTCCCAACACTAGTGGTAAGTCTTCATCGACTTCATTGTTTATTTCTATTAAGTAAGTGCCTGTTTGCTTGACATGCTCGCCATTACTGTTTGTTTGATCTGGTAAGTACCCAGAGCAAATCTTTTTAACTCTTATTGATAGTCTTGGAAATGTGTCCAGGTGAGGATTGTTTCCAACAATTGTTTGAAAAAGTGCACTCCTTCTATTCATGTTTTCCCTTTTTACAAAATCAGATAAATGATTTGGCAGTAAATACCTGGCCTTTGCAATCTAAATATATAAAAGGAGAAACTGACTGACTGACTGACAGATCAACGCACAGCCTAAACGGCTAAACGTAGGCACTTGAAATTTGGAAGGGACGTAGCTTAGGTACCGTAGAGGTGCACTAAGAAAGGAATTCCCGAAATTCCCACGGGAACAGAAAAACGAGATTCACGCGTACGAAGTCGCGGGCGGCCGCTAGTGCTAACATAAAGTGCAGCTTCTGGTGGGTCTTCAATCAACTTGTGGTGAGTAATAAATTCACCGAAATATTGATATAAAGATTAATATCTTATACGAGGACTGAAAAATGATCGCATGCTGCCCGTACAAATTATTTATAGGCTGCTCTGAATTGCAAAATACCTACTTTGGTTTGGACGTCCATAACGGGTATTGCTCCATTCGGCCCAGGGTGTCACGTGAATTCACGTGGCCACACATTGGCGATGACCACCAGGTCTCCAACTTTGACTGCCTCGTGGTACTTTAAATTGTTATTGTAACCGCCATGTCTTCTTATTGATCCAAAAAATAATTCCAAGTGGTCTTGGCTTATCCGTTACATAGATAGGTATGTAACTAAACATCTCCTTTTCCTTAACTATGTAGTTGTATAGTGACTAAAGCTATACAATACATATTATGGCACCAATGAATCTTCAATAAGTTTTGTGCATGATGGACATTTCAGGTTAACGAGTGTCCTTCTTATGTGTAATTTACTGAGAACACTTTTTCTTTCCAGAAGATTTTGTAATACTGTTATCATTTCTAAAGCGGTTTTAGTTTTTTACAGTTTCTAGATACCTGTCGCTTCGATGTTGTACTATAGTGCATTTGGCCCTCGTGTCTTTCTGAGCAAAATCTTTGTCATCCTCCTCACGATATTTTAGATTTATCGTATATTATGTGTCTCTCTCTTTGAGCATCATTCACTTGCCCTTTCCCCAGCTCCATCGATTATACACAGCTGTGTTTCCGCTAAGCTTTCTATTTCTTCATCAGACACACAAATGTCATGCTCAGAATCATTGGGGCCAAGGGCATTGGATCATTTTTTTTTATACTTGACTTAGCGAACAGATATTTGAAATTCTCCACTAATTCGCCATTATCGTCTTCACAATTTCTTTTATTTTTTACAATATTTCTTAAATTTGTGATAATGCCTGTCTTCAAGCCGGCAATGAAATGAGCGACTGTGGGATTGTCATTTGATCCAGAGTTCGCTCTAATGCACCCAAAACAATTTTCTAGTGGGTCTTGGTTTATTCGCCTTGTGGCGATGCTTTTTATTTGGTGCTTTTTATGAAGGGTATTGCCAGGTTGGATTTTTACATGGCGGCTTGGTGACCGGGGTTGAACCGCCGCCGGTGCAAACGGACAAGGTGGTAAATTGTCTGCACGCTATAAGAGGTTGTCCAGGCTTGCAGAAATTTATAAATTACCGTTCCTTGATGTATTGAAATAAAATAATTAAATAAAACAGTTCCCTCTTAATTGAAACAATTTATTATATTTTCACAGTTGTTGTTGCGTAAGAAGGTAAATAATATTAATTAAGTTATTAGCTATGTATGTATACATCTTATTTACGATGCAACTGATAATGAAATCATTAGTCCCAACCTCAAGGGATTCAGAGTCGTTAATTAGGTTCGGTTTGGTGAATATTATTGCCACTACAAATTTTTTAAAACTCAGCCTGAATATTAAAATACTCTACTGATTAAAATAACTGCGCGATGTCAGGTCGGAGACTCCTACTCCTACTTTTATGATAAAAAGTGGGTACCTTGGAAGCCATGCGATTATAAGGCCGTTACCCTGAACGTTCGTCTCTTCTTCTGGGGTTCAACGGGTTTCGCACACTCTTAGGCCTCAGCCTCGAACTTAGCGGGCAGCGGGGCGGGAGCGGCGGCGGCGCTGGAGCGGGGCGGGCAACGCAGACCCGTTCTCGAAACAAGCGGGCAGCTCACGCGGCGCTTTAGCGGCGAAGGGTTGTGTTGTCGAGATATTTGTTTTTATTCGCAAACGAAATGTCTGAACAACGGCGACAATTTTATTTCGATTCAAATTTATTCCTAACGCTCGATTTATTGTGGGCAAAAGAAGGAGTGCGCTGCCCGCTCGTTGCCCGCTCCCTCGCCGCTGCCCGCTCGTTGCCCGCTGCCGCGCCGCTGTTTTCGAGAACCGGTCTATTTGATTTTACGCATAAGATCCTGCCGCTCCCGCGCCGCCGCCGCCGCCGCCTCGCTGCCCGCTAAGTTCGAGGCTGAGGCCTTAGGGTTCTTACACACGAGCAGCATTTTGCTGTCGACGCATGTAACTGCAGTCGACGTCAGAAGGCGACGGCTAGCTGTCGACATGCTGCCGACGTGCTGTCGACGCGTTCGCGGCTGCCGCCGGCAGGTGGCGACAGCTAGCCGCCTCCGCCATTTTGAAGGTCAACTGTCAGTAGTCCAGGAGCTTACACGCACACCTAATGAGTTCCGAACAAATTGATTCGGAATTGCTAAAAAATTAGTGCTGTCAAAAACAATGAAATAATATGGAACTCGAATTTAGAAGGCTACCATAATAAAACATTAAAAAATAGAGCATGGGCGTCGGTGTGTGTAGTCTCGTTCTCTATTCAATAACATTTCTTAAACCCACAATGACCGGTTCTTTCTCTTTCGTCGACGACGACGGAGTAAATGCAACAACAGTGTTTCTTCAATGAAATCCATTTTCAACTGGCTGGCTCCTGTACAAAGACGTACGCCGACACGGTCGTCGACGGCAGACGTCGACGTGTCGACAGCTTGCTGCGGGCACGTCGACGGCTAGCTGCCGACAAGTGACGGCGACTGCGGTCGCCTTTGCTGTCGTCAATGTGCTGCTCGTGTGTAAGAGCTCTTAGGCTACAAGCAGCGTCCTCCACGGCCTCAAGCGTGCAGTGCCAGATGAAGCTCGTGCATCTCCTCGGTAGGAAAGCGTTCAAACTCTCAGAGGTTTTAGAACAAGGAGGAAATGCGAAGAGATGATAGCACGAAAGATGGTGTAATTAACCAAACATTAAAGTTTTTATAAAAAAAAGATAAGATTTAAAAACCCGCATCTGAAACGAAAAAATAGGAATGTCAGCATGATCAGCATCACAGTGGAACGTGGCATTAGGTTATGGAAAAACCACCTATGGGAACCAATTACTTACGAAGACTGCTCGCTGGTTACATTTCATTTGCAGTCTTCAGCATCCCACCCTCAGCCAAAACAATGATCAGGGAATTCCTGAAAGAAACGATCGATAATGTTAAGAGATGGGTCAAGATATATTCGGTGTTTGATTTTACCTCGAATATGATGTATTTCAAGGGGCTCTATTTTTTTAATAAATTATTTTAACAGCTTCTTTTCTAGCTCTGAATTCAAATTCGATTGCGATCTCCACCTCGATTTTCGGCGGCCACTGACTGCAAATGTCTTTCCAAGACACCTTTGAGACGATTTGGTTTTATTCGAAGAATACCCAGAAAGGCTTGTCGGTGCACTCGTACCTTCTCCTTTGATTTACTCTTCCGTAGAAAGTATTGAACTGATTACTGACTTATGCTTTTTGGGTCTACTGTCATCTTTTGAGCGCGATCTTTTAGAGCGTATTGTTTTGCAATATTGCAGTATGAAATTATCTTGGTTTTTGAGTGATAAAAGTTAGAATGAAACTTAAAAATGTCATTTGACGTGAGATACTGGCACTGATATAATATTTGCTTTTTGTTATGTTTACATTTTGGTTTAATATGCAGTCCAGTTGCTGAACTTGCTGAGTACCTGAAATAAATTGAAATTGTTTGTCATTATACAACAAATAAGAAAGTGGGCGGAGGTAACTGCACGAGAGCTTCACGAGAGTCCACTTTGACTTGGGCGATTTTGAAATCCATTGACTCATTTATAGTAAGTACTCGTGTACAACCTCCGGTTTCGGACAATCTTGGCCGGCTCTCCTGCCGGGGGCCATGTTAGCATTGTGGTAACGGGACTATTCCCACCTCTCGTTCCCACCACTGCAACTCCTGTGTAGCCAGTATCTACAGCTTGACCGCCACAAAAACCCAACCAATGAAGGTCAAGTTTGTCCAGTCAAGGGGGAAAGTTAAACTGTCATTGGACCCGCAACGAAATTAATCAGAAGAACATAGGAGGAGTTCGAAATTAAGGTTCGACTTCCCTCCATTGCAAAGCGGATGACAGGTGACAAACAAAGGTTTAAAACCTTTAAGAAAAGATTATGCACCACGGACAATAAATATCAATATATTGTCCGTGTAAATAGCATTGTGGTAAGTCGACACTGTGGTTACCAGTTTCACGTCTTTCCACGCCACGACAGAAACATCAGCCAATGACGTTAATGTTTTTGATTTGTACAGGACAATCTGTACGGCGCCTGTTCAAAGTGCACACCACGTCAGTCTTCTGCCTTTTCAAAAATCGAGCTAGTGACACCGAGTTATAAAAATTGTCCATGAAGTCCTTTTCCAAGATAGTCTTTAAAAAGCTGCAAGACTAGATGGCTGTAGATGTTGTACCTAAATCCAAAAATGGAGTTTGAGGTGATTGTGCCCTTTCCAGTGTAGCGTAGGGTCTTCAATAAAACGAGTGGACTGTATTTTATAGGTGTTTACTGGTAGTTCTTCATGTTATTACAAGAAATCAAGAAATGCAAGGGTGCGCGACGCGCGTTTGCGGAGGGCGGATGTCCAAGTGGCGGCTCCCGAGAGCCGCCCCTCCCGCTGCCCGCGCAGACCGCTGTAGTGCTGTGCCCGGCTTCCGGCGCACGTAGTGATGTGGGCAGCAGGAGGGCGAGTCGAGACGATGCGTAGACACCAGTGTACAACATTATATTTAAAACATATCCCGTTACGGCCTCGCAGAGCTCATAGCTTTTAATGTCGAATCGTGCCGCTTTGGAACGGATGCACTGAATCCAGCTCAAGTGACCTTTATTTTATTTATTCAGTTATAAAAGGCGCACTCCTTCTATCTCAATATAGCTATCGCCACCGCTGAAACTGGCATTACTGGAGCTCAAAAGATGATGAGTTCCACGACGATGAATCCTCGTTCAGGTCTATGACAAATTAGTCCATTCTTTCATCAAGGTCCTCTTCAACCGACATATATTCATCCTTGCATTTAATAGCATGCTCGGCGACTCTCTGCCACTCTTCTTTCCGTATCGATGAAATTTTTTCATTTAAAAGACGTTGCACTTCAGACATATTCATGGCAACGTTGTATTAGCTCACGTGCCCTTTTACTTGCGACCAGTCTATCGAATTAAAATCAGGATGATAGGGAGGAAGCCTTTACACCGTATGACCATGAGCTTCCATGATGGTATCCAGTGAGTATTTTGTGAAGTGGTGCTTATGGCGTTTAATTAAACTGTATAGTTCAGGTCAGGGCCGGATTAACCATCTCGGGGCCCTTAGGCACAGCTCGTTTCGGGCCCCCCCTTTTTCATACCACAACAACGCAATTTGGAAATGTTTACTGTCAACATTATTTCGTAATGTAAGTAGATGTTGAATGAAGGTACCATCATTATCGCAAAGGTATACGCCTTCCTTCAAGTGAAAAGACTTTCGCCACAATCTACAGTGTCATTTAAAAATGAAAGAATAGGAAAATCTTGCATATCTCTATAAAAAAAACTTAAACATTAACGGTCTTATTCATAATCATTTTTCACATTTTATCAAATGCTTATTAGAGGTTTATAAAACGTTTGATAAAAATTGTTATTCATAATCGTCATTTAGCGCTAAAATCCTCTTATAACTGTGTGATAAGTTATCGAGAGCTCGGGCCTTGTTTAAAGCTCTAATAAACCTATTTTAACCTAACTTTTATAAATGTCATTTCATATGAATGTCACTTCGTTGGTTTATTTATTCAAAATATCCTTGCTGTGATCCTTGCTTGTGAAAATGAATGCTATAAATGCAATTGTGCATTTAGCCAATAATGCCGACCCAGCGCGACGTAGAAAGCTCTACCGCCAACGAAGCAACCCATTCGATTTGCGGGACCTAAATTTTAAAATAAAATATAGGTTCAATAAGGACACAGTGCGCACCATCATAGATTTGGTGGAAGATGATCTGGTTCAGAGCGCTAGAGGTGGTGGCACGTGTCCTGAACTGCAAGTTTTAGTGGCCATAAGATGTTGGGGACGTCGTGAGGTAAGCACAAAAAAGTGTTTTATTTTATCCCTTTGTCGTGGCTGCTATAATTATTTTCATACATTTTCAGGTACAAGATGATGCTGGTGACCTCCATGGCCTAAGTCAGCCGACAGTGAGCCGGATATGCGCCAGAGTCGCGCATGCAATCGCGAATAAGGCAAATTCCTTCATCAAAATGCCTATCACTATAGGAGAGCAGGAAAGAATTAGTGCCAAATTTAGAGCAATTAAAAATTTTCCTGGGGTGATAGGAGCCATAGATTGCACCCACATTAAAATTAAAAAAACCGGATTTTCTGATCGTTGCCTTTTAGGCGGTCTGTTCTCCTTCGTCATGGACATAATTAGTATCCGATGTAACTAGCCGGGTCGTCGTAAGAGCTTATTGCAGAGTACAGGGTAAGAGGTACAGAATCCAGAACATACAATCCCAAGTTTTATAAAAGTTTGATAAAACTTGGGAGTTGATCGAAAAAACCGAAAACTTTATTAAATTTTCGTGCCAAATGTCAATGTCAGTAAGTAAAACGTCACAGCTGCCAATTTTTTGTTTTTTTTTTCTGCGATTTGTCTATGATTTTACATGGTCCATCAAGTTAAATCACCAAAAAAGCTGTTTTCGTTCATTCTTTTTGTATAGTCAGTGGAAAGAAAATATTAAACTCTGTTTTAGCTATCAAAGGTTTATAAACGATTATGAATAACGTTTTTTATCAGAGGTTTATAAGAGTGTTTTAAGCCTATCAAACGTTTTAGCTAATGTAGGTTTTAAACCTATATTAGCATTTTATTATGAATAAGACCGTAAATGTATAAAATGTATCCTTATGATAGTAGAACTCTGACAAAGGANTGGTCCATCAAGTTAAATCACCAAAAAAGCTGTTTTCGTTCATTCTTTTTGTATAGTCTGTGGAAAGAAAATATTAAACTCTGTTTTAGCTATCAAAGGTTTATAAACGATTATGAATAACGTTTTTTATCAGAGGTTTATAAGAGTGTTTTAAGCCTATCAAACGTTTTAGCTAATGTAGGTTTTAAACCTATATTAGCATTTTATTATGAATAAGACCGTAAAAATTTAAAATGTACATTATTGTACTGATTAAGAAGCATGTTTAAATAGCCCTTCTAATTTTTTTGGATACAAAATCGTTTAAAACTTCTTGAAAATTGACCTTTTCTGATACATCATCTTTAACATGTTTTTTTTTTTTTTTTTTTCATTTTTTAATTGGGAGTCCTGGGCCCCTGGTCATAGTGGGCCCCTAGGCACTGGCCTAAAGTGCCTTATGGATAATACGGCACTGGTTCAGGTTTATATGCTTTGCTGTCAAAGGGTATATTTTTGCTAGTTAGCCATTCTTGCATTGTTTTTTTTTTTAGAGAATTTGAAGTGTGTGCTCGATCCTCTAACTTGCTGTGATATGACGCGTTGTCAATAACGAACACAGATGACGATTTGGTTGGAGATTGGGTATCAACTTTTCTTGCAACCATTTCTCATAATTTTCCTTATTCATCTCGCTGTGGTAATCTCCAGTTGTCTGAGCCGATTTATACATCAAAAGAGCATTTGGTATAAAACAAATTGGAAAATATCAATTTCTATAAATAATTAATTATTTATTTAGTAATTTTTCTCTTCACTTTTTCACTTTTGATGCATATCGCATACAAACATTATCTTCATTTTTAAATAAAAGTTCTAATTTTACCTTTTCTTGTTTAATTTTTCCTGTTGCTCCTGTAGGCGTAGTTTTTCTCTTTCCTCATGTAGTCTTAGTATTCACATTTGAATAGCATGCTCCTCCTCAGCATGTGTACATTTGCGGAGTGTGTGTGGCAACACTCTCTCTAGTGGTCTTCGGGACCCGGGTGCGATCCACCTCCGCCACCCGCAGCACCTCCAGGTCCAGCGGTGTAAATTGGGCCCACGCCAAGGAAGCATTAGTGAAAACAGTGCGGTAAGCTCTAGTAGTTTTCAGGGCAAAGCCCCTTTGGAGCGTTAATAGCTTCTTGGCGTAGACCCGATGCCGGATAACCTGTCCCCATACACCGGAAGCGTACGTCACGATCGGGACGATGACGTACCGGTATATGGAGTCCACATTGGCTGTTTGAAGACCCCAGGTGGGGCGGGCAAAAAGAGCAAGCCGGTTATAGACCTTGCCCACGGTTAGCACGATGTGCTTTACATGGGGAGCGAAGGAAAGTCTCTTGTCCAGTATGATGCCAAGCAGCTTAATTTGGCTAGTGAATGGTATGGCGATCCCCGCCATTATTCAGTCCAATGCGAGCCGCTCGGGGAGAAAAGGCCAAGGCCTGGGTCTTGCTGGGACCTAACAACAGTTTGAATCGCTGGCCCTAGTCGAAAATTAGGTCCAGCGCACTGCATGCTGCGTTTTCCAGGGCAAACTCGTCCTTGGCACCGACTAGCAGTACCGAGTATCGGTAGCACGCATTCGCGGTAGTTCTAATACACGCATGTGTGCTTTTGACTGCCACATAAAAAGCCTAACAAAAGCCGGACTGGCCGGACAAGAGAATTTTTAGCCGGACAAGTCCTTAAAAAAAGCCAAACATGTCCGGCTAACACCTGGCAACCCTAGCTGTGACCCCTGCATAGTTGAGAGCGACCGTGCGGTCGTGCAGGTCTAAATGCATTCCAAATGCACAAATGCTCTAAACTCAGTATGAACTGAGTTACGAGCATTAGAAGTTTGATGATTTTACATAGGTACTAGGATTTGCTTTTTGTGCGCAAGTTTTGTAAGAAATTGCAACAAAATATTGAACTATTTTTTATTGGCTGATTCTGCTCCATACTGATGTCTGGAGCCATTAATGGATGGTATTGTTTGTTTACACATACAATGTCACTATTTTGTTGCAATTTCTTACAAAACTTGCGCGCAATCAAATGCGAATTTGTCATTGTGAGAAATAGGCATTATGAAAAGTTGTCTTTTAGCGAAGTTGACATTTTAGATTCTTAGGGTGTTCACCGAGATATGGGAGCTCAAATTATCGCATATCAATATTTTCTTTCCTTCCTTTTTTATGGCGAATGGAAGAAAATGATACTTGAACCAGTCGTCAAAACTCTCAAGATCTATCCAGCCACTTTTAGTCACAGTCATTCGTGAGCCAGGTGATGCTCCAATAAGCCAGTCAGACCAAGCATTTTTGGCTTTAAAAATGAAATAAGGGGGAAGGATTTCTCCTGCAGCAGACCCACAAAAGACAGCTGTATAACAGGATTTCGTAGAATTACGAATAACTTCTGGGTTCCGACATTTGCGTCTAAAAAGCAGCTTTTTCTTTTTAGGGTCGTCATGAAACCCTGTCTCATCGAAATTAAAGATATTCTCAGGTGGAACATCGCGAAATTCTGACTCTAGGTTATCAAAAAATTCATTGATTTTGGCTTCATTTACCTGAGCTCGGGATCGACTAATATGATGCCCCACCGTTGCTTTTAAATCTCGATGTCTATCTACAAAGAGCTTACCCCACTCCCAGCCTGGGCGGTTATTTTTTAAAACCTTAACTTTTCTGTCTGCCGAGTTCAAGTATCTTTGAATTATGAGGGTAACATCATCAATGCCTATTGGTATCCCTGAATCTGCCAACGCCATGACATGGTATTTTAAAATGTTTTCCTCTTCTTCAGCTAAAGCTGTGGGTCTACCTACTTTTTCTGTGTGTCTATGTTTAATTTTATTTTTTATTGTATTAATTGGTATTTTATATTCTTTGGCAGCAGCATATGCACTTAGTGCACCAGATTTAACCTTCTCTAAGATTTTGAACCATACTTGCGGGTGCCAGGCTCTGGAACCTTCTTTTTTCTAGGCATCTTGTTAAGATGAGCTGAAAAATGAGGAGTACTTAATTCACATTTTATGTATACTTCAAATTAATTTATATTGTCAAGTGTATACGACTTTAAATGTATGTACGCCTATGTGTTTTTTAATACGTTACAGTTATATGTCAAAGTTAGTTACCCATACTAAAAATTTTAGATGGCATAAAAGACTGGGTAACATTGACATTGTCAAAGATACCCAGAATTTGTACAAAATACGACAGACCGGAATTTTGAGTAATTATGTTAAAGATGCAATGTAAAAACCACAAAAATTATTTGTGTATCCAAAATTAGACATATTAATTGTTGTATTACGTTTTTGATATACCTGGAAAGCAGCCAAACTTTTGAGTTTCTGTTCCTCTTGCTTCATTCTGAGAAGCTCATATTATGTGTGGATAAGTTAGTCCTTTCCTCGACTCCGAGTAATTGTCAAACAGCTCCAATACGTCGTCCAATTATTGTTTCACTTTAGGTTGGTCTCCATCTTTGCTCTTGGCGGCATTGTAGATCTCCACGCCTTCCGTTCCCGCGCAATTAAGGAATATTGCTATTTTCCTTGACTCTGTCGCCGTTGCAAGTCCAATCGCCAGTTGTTATTTCGTCCCAAAATAAGCAAATTTCTTGGCGGTTGTAGGGCCTCCATGCCCTTCATGTTTGGTTGTAGGGAACGCCGCGAGGTCAGTTTTTGTAAAACGCCGTATCTTTGTAATACTGAAGTAATTCTTATTTCCCACTTGAGGGTTGCTTCCTGGTGTATTGTTTAACACCTGACACCATGTTTTATATGAATAAAAGAGTATTCATTGTACTTTATGTTTATGTGTAAAGCACACGTATTACATGCCGACTTTAGCCAAGAGGAAGAGGAAGTCCTGAATCCACAGACAATATAAACTTATGTCAAATGCCAAAGATATTATAAAGCACGTATCGAGTATACAACACAGAGAAAACCCTCGTAGCCAGATGAAACCATGAGCAGCCTGAAACTAGACAATTTGAATAACCATTTTGATTAGCTATCAATCATTAATTCTACCTATTATTTGGAACTTAACTTTTAGGTACCTACTAGGTTTTCATTGAAAGTTAAAATATTGTTTAATTAAAATGTTTATTAAGATGAGTAAGTAAGCTTATTTTATTAAATAAATTCTCACAAGTACATTTTGTTTTAATCCCATTAATGTCAGTTTGCCCGCAAGCGTTGATGGTTTTTCTTAAAGTGTACCCGGATATATCTGGATCTGTTTAAAGCTTAGGTGTGATTGTAGAAGGCTATAAAGCAAACGATGACAACCGCATAACCATAACAGTTAATGTAAATTTTGATAAAGTCAGTTACAAATTAGTAGCTACGGCACATAAAGACGAAGTTTATTTTATTCCTCTATTACATATGATAAAATAATTGTTTAACAGTCACCCGAACACACAGTACACACGCACACCTACACAAACACAAACCTACTCACACACAACACACATACACCATACCGTCACACACAGCTTACTCACACCAATAACTTTACTATGTACTACAATTATTATATTTGTCGGCGCCGGACACAGATGCTGCAATTATTATTGATGATTAATAGTACCAATCTTAATATTATGTTATCTGTAGAAATCTGTAGAGCAGAAGGTTTGTGATTCCTAAACGTAACACCCGACTGATGCGCAGAAAAAGATAACTGTCAATCAGTTGTGTCATGTCAAGTGTGAGCAGGCGGCTGCGAGGTTATCTTTGAAAGCGTGTTGAGTTTGGTGGAACGTTAAATTGTAGGAAAAGTGGTTGTCAACCATCCAAGATATTATCTCCTTGCCCGTTAACCCACGCCTATGGAGATTCCACCCCTAGAGTTCCTTCTGATAGAGACCCAGTGACTTTATATTCTATTAGGGCATAATTCTGTTGCAATTAATTAAATAAACTAGTGATCCAAAATTGCAGGAATGGCTCAACTTTTTAAGGGCAGTAACATATTGTCGAATGTCTCTTCTTGGTCTTGTTTCCTCGTAAACATCTTGTAACCTTCGTAGGTTGTGTTCGTTTTCTGTATGAAATATTCGTCTAGTCTGATGAGTATTTTGTCAATAGTTGTTTCTGTCTTGAACATATTAGTATCGTACACATCCTGCAAATATTCTCCTCCGTGGTACAGTAATATTCCAATTTTTTGCGCATCTTTGGCATTAGCATGGTAAGCCGCAATGTATGTTTCAAACCCTCTTCTCACAGATAACTGATTAGGTATATTAGTCGGAGACAGATAGGACC
>NW_021131771.1:0-585 GCF_004193835.3 Ostrinia furnacalis | reverse complement strand
AAAGGGTTGATGTGAACGCATCTATTAATTTTATCTCGATTTGTTTATTATCTAGAATTTGTTAATTAATTAATTCTGTTTAAACAGAATTTAATTTTAATTTAATTTAATAATTTGTGTAATTTTTTGACTATATATAATTTTATTGTAATCGATGTGGTGACTAAACATGTAAGCGCTTTGGGTTTTCTGTAAGCTTATTATGTTGCTCATTAAATAAAATAAATAAAAAAAAAAAAAAAAATCTGTACCATTATTATTATTTTGTAATAATTTGCCAATAATAATAACATTAATAGCGGCATTTAAAAAAATGCTGAGAATTTAAAACAATTCTAAAATAATAATAATAACAACAACAAAAAACGTACATTTTGACAAACATTTTATTTAGTAAGGCAAGCGCTCAAAGAAAGGCCTGTTGTATGTGTATTCATAAGACATATTATACTATACTTACTATTACTTTGCACGTATATAAACTGTTGCATCATGTTAAATAAACCAGTATTTATCCATCAATCGTCTTGTTACTATCTCAACCTCATATCGCCCATTTGCGACGACACTGTGACATCTCGACAT
>NW_021131770.1:0-500 GCF_004193835.3 Ostrinia furnacalis | reverse complement strand
CGTAAGAAACGCACATGTCGACATGGCGTCAAGAGAAACAAACAAAATCAAAACTGCAAATTGATTATAATTTAATTTGCTACACGATTTATTGCTAATTTAAATAATGTTTTTCGTGACAAACATTTGAAGTTGTAACTTAATGTTATTAAATAATATGTTTTCTTTAAATAAAGCTTATTTAAGTATTTATGCACGTATATCTTATTTGTAAAATCGCACCCTTCCTGGAATAAGTACGCAAGTGAAAAATGCCAACTTTTCAGGAGCGTAAAAAAAATGTCCTAAAAATTTATTACCATTATTAAAAATATGTGTTATATATCAAAAGATAGCTTAAAATGTCTGTGAGGGGCCTATGTATTTATATTTAAAATACACTTAATAGGTTTTGAGAAAAACTTAAAAAAGAGCGTTGCGTACTTATTCCGCGAAACATATTTTAACACTTGTTGTTGTAATTATGAATATTGCATTGTTGACATGTAAAGGAAAACATG
>NW_021131768.1:0-1349 GCF_004193835.3 Ostrinia furnacalis | reverse complement strand
CGTAAAAAAAAGGCAAAAGGGTGCAGCTCACGCTGTTCACGGTTGTTGTCTAGCTGGATGCTTTTAAGGCGGCGAGTCTCAATTGGGTGCAATAGGTCATAAGCTGTATCAAGATCATCTAAACTGTCAGGGGTTTTTGTGTAAAGTGGAACCCAATTTTCTAAAACTCTATATGTCGGGGTGGTTGGGGTAAACTGATCTCCGCTATCGCCAGTTACGTCAAAGTTGTACATCGAGCACATCTGTAGCAAATTCTTGAGCTCGGCTAGTGTAAAAATGAAGTTCTGTGATTCGCTTTGCGTCATATCGATACTCGTTTAGTTTTTTTTGTCAAAACGCTTTTGATTTTTTTGTTAAAACAACCGCGTTATTGGTTGCGACTGTGATAAAATAGGGGTTCAAAGGGAGATTGGACTTTAGGTAATGTTATCACCATGTTTTGTGTGATGCACCAATAAATTGTGAAGGGATTATCACTATGCTTATTATAACGCGCAGAGCGGGCGAGACTTTTTTTATTGGTGATGATGTTCAGGTCACTGTTCTTCGTAGTTCCGGTGGAAGTGTTCGATTTGGTATTACAGCACCAAAAGACGTTAATGTCGCTCGCGCTGAGTTGATTGAACGTACGCAGGAAGATGTTGAGCACAGCGAGGCGCGCGTTCGAAAGTCTGCGTAATCAAGCTGACCTGGCGTGCAACTGTTTGGAGCGAGCTATAGATTTATCAAAGGCCATTTAAAATGGCCTTTTTTATGCGAAGTTGGCGAGAATCCCAATGAGCAGTCCTGCTGTAAGTAGTCATCACCACTGTTACGTCGAGCTGTTGCAAATAACGTGCGAATGTCGCACAATGTCGCTGTTGTAGCAAATTTTTTCATAGAGGGTATATGTCCAAGATAGCGGAGAAAAAGGCTTTTTCGGCGTACTGCCGATCGGAAGTGGGGCTTGATGTAAAGGAGGTGGCCGACCTAGCAGGAGTGCCGCGACGCACTTTTTACGATTGGTGGGCAACGCGACGGGCCGCTGTTGAATTGATGGTGGATGGAATTAAGTTTCGCAACAAACAAAGTGAGTGAGTGTCGCACATTATTTTGCGGCACTCGTTGACAAATGGGCGAAAGTCGCTCATAATTGCGTTATTGAAGTTTGAGATGTTTGCCTCTCGGAGAATAACGTGAACAAGAAAATGATTGAGCTGCCATATCGCCTGCCGCAACCGCTAATCAGTTTTGCAACCAAAAGTTCAGCAATTGGCGAGTTGGTTCGCCACAATGGTTATGGCCCAAAAGATTATCCTTGGGCCACAAGAATGATGGGGCGCTTTCCTTTGCCAAGTTGGCAACGTGGC
>NW_021131767.1:0-1341 GCF_004193835.3 Ostrinia furnacalis | reverse complement strand
GGAAAGAGATACCTACTGCTGAAAATGCTGATCGTAAAGATCTGAAACTTGGAGGGTGTATTATTTATATGACTTTTTTTCTTCATTTGTGGAATTCGATAAGAAAGGATTTTCCGAAATTCTATCAAAGTATGGGACAGCGTTAAAAGGGGGTAAAAAATTATTCCCGTATACGTCATTTTAAATAATATACCTAGAGCTATTAAGCTAATATAAGGTAAAAATTATCATAGTAATTATTTGGTGTTTCTATATTATCCAAAATTCCGTATGAACGTCATTTTAAAACAATTTAGGTACCTACCTCTAAGTACGAGGTAAAATACGATACGAGTTTTACCATTCGTTCACTATCACCCACAATAGCCATCTATTACCAAAACACCGTTGGCCATTCACACTGAATGTCAGCGGCGGAGCACCAGCCAAGAAAGAGTGATTCAGCCGTCATCGCCTGCCAATGCTTTCCTAGTAATACAGTCATACATTCGTATGCCCCAATGTAATAGCCCCGTGACATTTTGCCCACCAAAATGAATGACCTCTGAAGAAGGTAATGCTGAAAGATCTCTATAATATGCCTTTATTTTACTGAAAAATGTTCAGTAAAATAAAGTTTAATGCTTCCTTTAACATAACTGTATTAATTAATATTAGTAACATTGCTTAGTGACAACGCCATTCTTGTGGCGGAGTTTTAGGCCGACGCTGTGTATGTTTGTTGTCGACACGACAAGAAGAAGATTGCTTAGTTAGACTAGAGGTCCAGTAGGCATTGGGATTTGAATAGTGACTCCAATCATGACCCAGGTCAGAGGGCAATCTCGAATCAAAATAGATAATCTACACGTTCTAAGTATTCAAAAGCCCCGGGAAAATACGCCTTTCATGGGAAATATTGGAAACTCCCACAAGGGTAAAAGTGATAACCTAGAAAATGCTCTAGGGTCACTATTAGATATTTAGCTCACCCGCGTGAAAATCCATGTGGCACAAAAGTAACTCAAAGCGCCTCTCCTTTTCAAAAGTTGGGATAAAATTATCCTGTTTTCTCCTTGACACAATGTAGGATAGGTAATTAGGTATCTAAACTTTCCTTAATTTTCTTTATCTATTAATGAAATCTGCATGAAAATTTCACTACTTTTTGAGCTTATTGCAAAGACAGACGGGGCCGAAGACTTTGTTTTATAATACGAGTGTAATGATCATTTGTAGGGACACCACAGTTTCTTTAAAGTCAAACGATTCTGAACCCTTAAGTGGCAACAATCGGTACTGATAACTGATCAGATCAATGTCATAGCTGGGACGGTTCAGTAGGGTAATTCAAGTGCAATC
>NW_021131766.1:0-579 GCF_004193835.3 Ostrinia furnacalis | reverse complement strand
TGATGAAATTGTGTAAAAACCGTTCTGTTCGAACAAACAAAAATTAAGGAATCACATTTCACAGGCAAAATAATAATCCAATCACTTATTTCCCGACATTAAAATATTGAAATTAATTGAAATCAAACGTCATTCACTCGAAAAAATAATACGTCAAAGACCAGTGTTCTCAGTTATTTACGTGCGAAAATTACCCGAAATATGGGAAATTAATAATGATTTTAGGACTTTTTAGTCATGTATTACGCATACTATGGAAATAAAATAATTTATCATAATAATTGTATTTTAATCTAAATATATAAAAGGAGAAACTGACTGACTGACTGACAGATCAACGCACAGCCTAAACGGCTAAACGTAGGCACTTGAAATTTGGAAGGGACGTAGCTTAGGTACCGTAGAGGTGCACTAAGAAAGGAATTTCCGAAATTCCCACGGGAACGGGAATTAGTGGGAAAAACGGGATTCACGCGTACGAAGTCGCGGGCGGCCGCTAGTGGGATATATTTTCATGGGCAAATTTGATCCTTCCCAAAAATGTGGAACTGTGAAATTCAAATTTTCTTACATTGATTG
>NW_021131764.1:0-3123 GCF_004193835.3 Ostrinia furnacalis | reverse complement strand
GGTGTGTGTGTGTGTGTGTGTGAGTGTGCGTGAGTTTTCATTTACCTAATAAGTCGCAAATCTCCCTCTTGAAAGAGTGCCTGGACGTGCAAAACAAATCGACTTGACTAAACTTTTTGTTATAAATGCGGTGCATTCTGCATACCACAGAATTTTGGGAGTAATTACTGCGAGACAAAGAACCAGTGGCGGATTTACAAATTTGCCGCTAGTAGGCCATTCAATTTCAGCCGCCCCTACTGACTTGAAATTCAATACGTTAGTTTAATCCCGTTATTAGTATGATTGTGAACTTAATGATATTTCTGTCAGTTACTAGATTATTATTGCAACCCGCTACGTACTGAAGAGTTTAATGTTGACCTAAAAACGTACTAATCATAAGGTGGGGAAAGACATGACTTAAAAATACCTACATTATATGAACACAGACAAAATAGTGTGTGGTCAGTAAACATTGTTTTTGTTAAATATTTTTTATTGCACCTAACAGTTTAAAAACAATACAAACAATTTCTATTAAAATATAACATGTTAACAATCCAGTTAATGGTGACAGGCAATGAGATCAAATAAGTTTTACATTATTTTCTTGCAAGATTTTAAATTTGCAAAATCATTAATTATATCGTCGTATGAAATCTTTTTCATAAGTTCTGACTCTATGAACAAAAGAGATAAAGCATTAAGCTTTTCTTGAATTAAAGTAGATCGTAGATAGTTTTTAACCCGTTTTAAGCAAGAAAAGCTGCTCTCACCTGAACAATTTGTCACCGGTGTACACAGAGCCATGCGAATTGCGAAGTGCTATATCCAGTATAATTAGCTAAGAACTACTTAAAGGTAAACAGAAAGACCAAGGCTTGGTAATACAGGGTGGCCCAGAAGAAAATTCACTTTTGAAAATTCAAGGAAACTGTACATTTTTATAGAACTTTAACTATTGCAATTTAAAGAAAATTTAATGCAATTTATTTTTAAATTTACCTTTATTAAATTACATCGCCCAGGAGATTTCCTTGACGCTTACAACATTCGATCAACATACATCAAAATCTTGGAATGCGTTCGTCAGAATCACCTCGAAACCTATTTTAAATTTTTTGCCGAATGCTCAGCTTCTGTTGCTGCATGGTTGTTGGATTATAAAAGTATACTCTATTTTTAATGCAACACCACAAAAAATAATTTTCTGGAGTGAGATCAGGGCTTCCTGGTGGCCAGGAGATGTCACCCCTGCCTGAAATTATTTTTTTGTGGGAACATGTCTCTTACCATCTAAATGCTTTCAGTTGAAGTGGACACGCAGCCCCATCTTGATGAAACCAAGTGCTCCGGTCATAACCTTGCGAATTTTGCAGCTTTGAAATCAAAAAGCTTTTCAGCCTACCAGTATAGCGCTCTCAAAAATTAATCATTCTTTCAATGCAACAAACCAATTAAGCAGTGGTGAAATCTCACTGCCTCTAAGAAGCGCTAATCTCTTTCCAGCAGACTTCTTTTTGTGGGGTTACCTTATGAGCAGAGTATACTCTAATAATCCAAAAACTCTGCAGCATTCATCCATTCTAAATCCATTTTGAGGTAACTCTAAGGGCTCCTGCACACGACGCCGCCACCGCGCCGCCGCCGCTCCGTCGCCGCGCTGCTACACTGTTCATACGCACCGAGTAAAACCGCCGCCGCG
The DNA here is from genome assembly GCF_004193835.3 of Ostrinia furnacalis. NCBI lineage: Eukaryota > Metazoa > Arthropoda > Insecta > Lepidoptera > Crambidae > Ostrinia > Ostrinia furnacalis. Next base: position 1,436 of record NW_021131764.1, on the reverse strand, counting down.
CCGCCACCGCGGCGCCGTCAAAGCATAATTTCGCTTGGCGGCGGCGGCGGCGCGGCAGCGGTGTTCACGCGGCGCGTATAAACAGAGCAAAGGCGCGGCGACGGCGCGGCGCACTATGGATCGAAATTGCGATTTATGGACATACCGATTTTTTTCACAATTTCTATTTGAAAAAATTACCTATCGATAGGTTACGTTATTCTGATGAATAAATGCTGTACAAGTTTTTCTCTAAAACCAATAGTTTGGCTAGAAAAAAATATTTTCCATTTTCGTTGTATGGAATGAAACATAAAGTGGTCGATTTTAAGTAAGCCTTGACAGATCTTGATTTGAAACTACTTGAACCTTGTTCTATGGCTTGTTGACTATAATCCTACACTATCAGCGTGCGCCCAAAGTTGCCCGTTCACAAGTTATGAGGTACTGAAAAATTAAAATAAATATATTTAAAGATTTAACGAAAATATAAAGATTCTTTACGTTAATAATGTAAATTAACCTTAAATTACTGATAAAAACACATTTTAATAAAATAAAAAGTGATAAAATCAGCGATTGTTTTTTCACAATTTCTGTTTAAAAAAAATCCTATCGATAGGTTACGTTATTCTGATGAATAAATGTTATTAAACGTTTTTCTCTAAAACCAGTAGTAGTTTGGCAAGGCTGTCAAGGCTTAGTCGAAATCGATCACTTTATGTTTCGTTCCTTACAACGAAAATAGAAAATATTTTTTTCCAGCCAAACTATTGGTTTTAGAGAAAAACTTGTGCAGCATTTATTTATCAGAATATCGTTACCTATCGATAGGTAATTTTTTCAAATAGAAATTGTGAAAAAAATCGCTATGTCCATAAATCGCAATTTCGATAGTGCGGCGGCGGCGCGGTAGCGGCGTCGTGTGCAGGAGCGCTTACGAAAGTTTTCCAAAATTTTGATTTATGTTGACTGAATGTTGTAAACGTCAAGCAAGGGAATCACATGTACGATAAAATTTATAAAAGATAGTAAATTTTAAAATAAATTGCACTAAATTTCCTTTAAATTGCAATAGCTAAAGTTCTACAAAAATGTACAATTTTCGTTTCCTTGAATTTTCAAAAGTGAATTTTCTTCTGGGCCACCCTGTAAAACCATATTCACGAAGTTGTGGAGAGATGGTGCTCGTGCTAGGCTCCAAAGATCCTGTGTTACGAGTTTTTTATTTAATTTTTATTGAAAAGCTATTGGAATATTTTAAAATTCATGATCACATAAGTACCTTAGTATATAGTACAGTGCGTTTATTAATCGTTTATTTATAAAATATATGGATTGTGTATACGTATATTTTTTTTTTCCTGAAAAAAAAATTTGCTAAATTTGCCGCCCTCTAAATCTGCCGCCCTAGGCACTGGCCTACTTGGCCTATTGGTAAATCCGCCACTGCAAAG
>NW_021131763.1:0-1468 GCF_004193835.3 Ostrinia furnacalis | reverse complement strand
AAAACCGTCACCGTCGACATCGGATGATGGGAGGATAATAAATAGGCTTGTGTAGTACATGTACTATGAACTAACAGGAAGCAATTCCTTTAGTTCACTTTAGTACACCCGATCACGAATAAATAAGTGTGAACGAGACGTTAAATTGGTGACAAGCGCGCGCGTGCGAGATGGATTCGGCTCTGTGAGTGTGTTGCGAGTATTTTGCGACATTGCACTTAAAGGTGATAGTAATAAAGACGTTTTTTAATATTGAGCCCTTACAGATAGCGCAAAATAAACTAGTGAAGGCTTTGTTCCATTACGATTTTCTGACACCCACAGAGAAAATATACAAAGAAACCAAAATTATGACCGTTAAACAGACATATACATACTTTACCTGTGTATTGGTTCGGAAAATATTTACTAAAGAAATCCATAGTCAATTAACATTTCTACAAAAGAAAAATATTCACACTAAAAGTCTGCGACGCATGAATGACTTGTGCTTACGACCTCCAAGAACAAATTATGGAAAGAAAAACATTATGTATGAGGGTGCAAAATTATATAATAAACTACCTAAAAATATTAAAGAAGCCAAATCAATGTGTTTATTTAAAAAATCCCTTAAAATTTATATTAAAAATAATTTTGAAAGATAATTTGTAATAAAATATTTATATTAAATTATTTAAAAAAAAAAATAATTACAACATTAAATATATTTTTAATTACATAATTAAATCTAAAGTTTATTTGAATTTTCTGCACAAAACTGTTAATGAAACACATCTTTACCTGAGCGTAGTTAGAATAGGCCACTTCCATTCCCTACGTTTAGTCGGACTCGGCGCGCGCTGGCTGGCGATATTTACGGATCGCGCGCAAATTGTGAAGTACCCACTTATAGTTAGTTTATGAAATTGTTTATCTTTTAGTTTGTACGTATATCCAAAGCTATTGTTATCAAAATATTGTATTTAATTATCTCACGTAAGTGAATTATAATTCTTGTGAGAAATAATAAAGATCTTAAACCACAAATAATACGCACTTTTCGTCAATGTTTTTAGGTAGATCGTTTATATAAATTAAAAACAGCAAACATCCGATCACGCTGCCCTGGGGTATAGATTGATTCATTTGCAATGGAATAGACCTTATGGTGTTTATTGTTTTTGTTTGATTATCAAAGTCAAAGTCAAAGTCAAAATGTATTTATTGCATTTCATGAATGTTTACAAGATGTGGTTATCATATTATCCAGTACATCATGTTACCCATTTAGGCTTAGCAATTAAATGATTGATTTAGTAATCAACGTGTAACGGATACAAAAATATTTTTAATTTAAGTTTAAGTCACTGAAGTACTCGTTTAGGCTGTAGTAGCATTTTTTTATTAGTAGGTTCTTTAGGTCTCTGAGGAATTGTGGGAGTCGCATCGTGTCAGCCGCCGTACTGCGAGATAGGCCGCGAAGAGG
>NW_021131762.1:0-1260 GCF_004193835.3 Ostrinia furnacalis | reverse complement strand
GTAAAACTAACTTAATATTATAATATTTACGATAACCAATTACCTGGATCATTGCTAGTATTGCTACCTAGTGCAATATTTGTATTAAATTGTAATAACGTAGTTAGATAAGTGTTTCTTTAAAACGGAAAACAAAAGTTGCTAATGTATTAAAAATCAATAGAAACCTATTTTAGGTTTTTATTTACATTTAAGGATTTAAGAAAGTTATTATGAAGTTATCTTACAATAATTGTTTTTAAGCCACAAGTATTCCTTAACTCTTTACTAATTAATTCAATAACAAATATTGTTTATAAATTATGAGTTCCGAATAAGTTAAATACCCATTAAATAAGTAAAATTCGAAAGTAACTAACTGTATGATTTTGTATTTCTCGCCTTAACTATAGTCTTTTTCACCTAAGATGATCCGTATGACGTTTCGAGTTTGAAAGATTTAGAGATGTCACATAACTAAACCATAGCGATTTATCTATCGATTTTTTTCGAAGAGTTAGTAAAACCTATTTTTAGAGAAATATTTTGTATAGGTGTTATTTAACAAAAAACATGTTTATTATGTTGTATGTTATTGTAACAATTTTTTATTGATAATAATAATATTCAAATTTCATGGTTCGTGTTCAAAAAAACGATTCCTAAAAAGTACTGGTTCTGTTTCTTTAAATTAAAACTATTAATTTATTTTCAATGCGTTTATTAAAATCAATAATCAAAAAATATAGTTGATTTTTGTGATGTTTTTAATAACTAAGTATTCACTGCAATCGATTAATGAACCGCGGAAATAATCGATTTTATTATACAAGAAATACCCCAGCACTAAATCTATTCCGTTTCACACATTGCGTACATTAAAGAATAAATATTTTTACATCGTATTTAATTAAAATATAATCAATAGACTCAGAATTTACTATATATTTCAAGACAAGTAGTTAATTTTTTTTTATTATATATTGTTAATAAAATACAAATATTTTTTCAAATATATTCTGCATATGTAGTATGCGTAATATGGATAACCTTGAAGTGTCATACGGATCATCTTACGTGAAAAAGACTATAGCTAAACTAATATCCCATCAAAAACAATACTTGTCAAAAAAACCAAGTCTCGCAACTCAGTTGTTCTACGGTAAAAAGTTGTGAGATCCATGTAATACCAAGTCCAGGCCAGGAAATCTTTAACGTTTTACATAAATTATTGACTTGGCCATCGCACTAAATAATTTAATTTACACGTGTTTTCATGCG
>NW_021131759.1:0-2880 GCF_004193835.3 Ostrinia furnacalis | reverse complement strand
AAGGACCATGTTGCGCGCAGGCAATCACTTACCATCAGGTGATCCGTCTGATGTTTACCTCCTGTCACATAAAAACGGCGTTTTCTGGCTTCTGGCTGTGTCGCATTTTGACGTTTACTTATGATTTTATTTCTTCTAATCCATTTGAAGCCGTACTAAACAAACTAATATTTCCACCTATCTAACGACAAGTTTATATTCCTTCCAGAAACAAAATGGCCAAGGATCGCGAACGTGACATCTCCGAGCAGATTGCTCTAGGGCTCCCGGCCAAGAACACACAAGGTGGCGAGGGCATGTTCGACCAGCGCTTATTCAATAACAGCAAGGGCATGGACAGCGGTGAGTCTTACATAGGGGTTCCGTACTATCACAGACCAGAGATAGACAGAAACCTCCGAGCAGATCTCTTAGGGCCCCGGTCAAGAGCGGCTAGTTCAGTGTTTTTCAACCTGTGGGTCGCGACCCCCTGGGGGGTCGCCAAGCCTCTATAGGGGGGTCGCGAGAGGTCGTAAAAACTACCTCAGTAACCAAAAACAGTAAAGTTATAAAGGTAGATTCATCGGAAATCTAATTATGCAAATGCATAAATGTTGTATAGATTTAAATATTCGATTCCTACAACATCTTTGTAACATTATAAAAGGCATGGAAAAAAAACGAACGGTCGGGGGGTCGCGAAATATGCATAGAGCAGATCGCTCTAGGGCTCCCGGCCAAGAACACACAAGGCGGCGAGGGCATGTTCGACCAGCGACTATTTAACAACAGCAAGGGAATGGACAGCGGTGAGTAAAGCGCGAGTCATCTAGAAATAAAGAATATGAATTAATCAAGAAGATTGAACACTGAGATTATTATGATCTAGGAAAGGGTCTCTAAAATGGCCGAATTTTCTTGCCGCACTTTCTCCGTAATAATAATTTTAATAATTTATTTGCTCACTCAGCAAGCAGTCGTGACTCGTCGGTTCGGTTTTTTCCCAGTAAATTTAGAAAAATAGTGTAATTTACGGGACTGATCCCTTCTTTCATTCCCACCACTGCAACATTGCAATTCCTGTGTAACCAGGATGTACAGTTTGAAAGCCAATAAAAATCCAACCAGTTAAAATTTGTCACGAGGATTAAAAAAATCCAACCAGTTTAAATTTGTCCCGGGGATAAGTTAATCCCCGTCCTGTGGCTGAAATGATGATGATGATAAGTTAATCTGTCATTAGACCCGCAACGAAATTAATTAGTAGAATTCCGAAGATAAGGGTTGACTTCCCCCCATTGCAAATGATGATAGGTGACAAACGAAACTATAAATAACCTATTTATTTTACATTATTATTTATTTATTTATTATCAGAAAATGTATGTTTACAGACAGGTCCAAAACACATACATATAATATAACTAGCTTTCCGCCCGCGGCTTCGCCCGCGTGGAATTTTGTCTGTCACAGAAAAACTTTATCGCGCGCGTCCCTGTTTCAAAAACCGGGATAAAAACTATCCTATGTTCTTTCCCGGGACTCAAACTATCTCTATGCCAAATTTCATCAAAATCGGTTGCGAGGTTTAAGCGGGAAAGCGTAACAGACAGACAGACAGAGTTACTTTCGCATTTATAATATTAGTTGGGATTAGTTGGGNTCGCGAAATATTTTTTCATACTAGGGGGGTCGCGTCATGAAAAAAGTTGAAAAACACTGGGCTAGTTGATAACGGTAAATAAGTGCATGGACAGCAATGAGTGTCAAGCGTGACACGAGCTTTTCGTTCATAGCGTACTTTAGACGGGTCCAGTATCAAAATTTGTTGGGCTTTTTATCTAAAATAGGTCATTGCAGAAAGCTCCCCTCGTTCCTTAGGCTCAAGCTACTCTGCCTAGTTAAACTGTCAGGGGAACCGGCTGAGCCCCAAAGGCTATGTATTATTGATAAGGCGGTAGCTACGCCACTACCCATCAAATAGATACCGAGCAGATCGCTCTAGGGCTCCCGGCCAAGAATACACAAGGCGGCGAGGGCATGTTCGACCAGCGGCTATTCAACAACAGCAAGGGCATGGACAGCGGTGAGTGAAGCGCGAGTCATCTAAAGCCTGGTCCGTGAGCACGTAGAATCCCGTCCAATGACCCCAAGCTACCCATCCTTATCGCTCGCACGTAATTATGTTGCTGTCGCGCTCGCACACTCACTGCGGGCGCCCGTCGCACAGTCGCGACAGCAATATAATTACGCGCGAGCGATAAGGATGGGTAGCTTGGGGTCATTGGACGGGATTCTACATGCTCACGGACCAGGCTTTAGAAATAAAGAACGTGAATAAATCAAGAAGATTGAACACTGAGATTATTATGATCTAGGAGAATGGCCGAATTTTCTTGCGGCACTTTCTCCGTAATAATAATTTTAATAATTTATTTGCTCGCTCAGCAAGCAGTCATGACTCGTCGGTTCGGTTTTTTCCCAGTAAATTTAGAAAAATAGTGTAATTTACGGGACTGTTCCCTTCTTTCATTCCCACCACTGCAACATTGCAATTCCTTTGTAGCCAGGATGTACAGTTTGAAAGCCAATAAAAATCCAACCAGTTAAAATTTGTCACGAGGATTAAAAAAATTCAACCAGTTTAAATTTGTCCCGGGGATAAGTTAATCCCTGTCCTGTGGCTGAAATGATTATGATGATAAGTTAATCCGTCATTAGACCCGCAACGAAATTAATGAGTTGAATTTCGAAGATAAGGGTTGACTTCCTTCCCATTGCAAATGATGATAGGTGACAAACGAAACTATAAATAACCTATTTATTTTACATTATTATTTTTTTATTTATTATCAGAAAATGTATGTTTACAGACAGGTCCAAAACACATGCATATAATAT
>NW_021131758.1:0-743 GCF_004193835.3 Ostrinia furnacalis | reverse complement strand
TAACGTTTATCCGAAGTCAGCTTAAACTGGCGGTAATAGGCGCATTTACGTTAATCGAGAAATGAATTAATGGAAATATTTATTTGAAATAAAACTAGTTTCACTGTTATTGATTATTATCTTGTTATATCAATATTTAGAATAAACATACGAAGATTTGTCTGTTGGCACTTTGAGTTTATAACATGTAAACGATTATGTTCACAATACCATTACCTATCTAAAGGTGCTTACTAACGGCAAAATGTCGTTACCTCATCCCATAATAAAATAAATTGAATTAACAAATAGTTGGTGTTCAAATAAATAAATAAATAAATAAATAAATAAACAAATCCCTCCACCATAGTGGAGGAGGCTCATAGTCCAGCAGTGGACTGTAAAGGGCTGTTGATGATGATGATGATGATGAATTAACTAAATAAATAATTCGCAAGGATTATACATTTACATTTATTTTTGAAACGTTTATAAACTATAACACCAACCTACGCACACATCAACCTATGCACACAAATTATAGAAGCAACATAGCAGCTATATACTGGACACATAAGAACAGTAATAAACATCAAATTGTTACATAACCGCAATTATTAAATTTAACACAATAATGGACAGTAACGTTCACGAGCATTCAGGAAGTAAAGGATGATACGACAGAACGCTTACAGACGTCATAGTTTTGATTCGTTTAAAATTGAAACTGCTCCTAAAGGCAATGTATATGAATAAGTAGTGTC
>NW_021131757.1:0-1010 GCF_004193835.3 Ostrinia furnacalis | reverse complement strand
GGGCACTTTTCCAGGGAGGAATCAGGGGCCGCCCTGACATTTTGTATTAAACCTTTACCTCAGTTCATAAATGAGAACCACTCAGAAACCGAGCGATTAAACAAGACCTACATTTAAAATTTAGGTTTTATTTGCAGAACGAGTGGATGGAGGTAGTGAGAAAAGTCCGGGAGGTGTTCTTTTTGTCTGCACTGAGCCAGACGAGGCCCCCTGAGAAGCCTCCCCGCGAAGAGAGGCCATCCGAAGTGAGGCCCCACGTAGAAGGGCAACCCGAGGAAAGGCCCCCTGGAGAGAGTCCCCCCAAAAATGGGCCACCCGGAGAGAGGCCCCCCGAAGAGAGGCCATCCGAAGTGTGGCCCCACGTAGAAGGGCAACCCGAGGAAAGGCCCCCTGGAGAGAGTCCCCCCGAAAATGGGCCACCCGGAGAGAGGCCCCCTGAAGAGAGGCCACCGGGAGAAAGGCCTCTGGTCATCCCAAAAGAGGAGCCTGAGCATAGCGTAGAGAAATGCGATTCGGATTATGAGTAAGCTATCTGCAGTCTTATCATCATCCTCATTTCAGCCATAGGACGTCCACTGCTGAACATAGACCTGCCCCAATGCTTTCGATGTTGCCCGGTTGTTAGCGACCTTCCTGCTACCTTGTCAAAACACAAATGTACCACCAACTATCAAATTAACTATCACTAGAAACAGTGTAAGCAATTTAAAGTTGTATACCTCTAAAAAAACACCCTTTATTATTAAGGCTTGAGCATAAGGAAGGCTGAAGTACATCTGAAATCTCTGAAGTTTGACTCAGTTATGCGCTAGCTAGACCCTTAGTTTTATTTTTCTATTGCACAATACAGATAGATTTCATTCAATGGGTAAAATCCCATTCATAAGAATAGGCGCACACCGTTGATTTTTAGTTGACCGATAGTTGTGCCCGATTTCAAATTGTATGAAGAATCGGCTAAATCGAATCGGCGTAGTGTGCGCACTCCCATACATGCCCATACTGATCCA
>NW_021131756.1:0-6780 GCF_004193835.3 Ostrinia furnacalis | reverse complement strand
TAACAACTAAAAGATGGATGTTTGAAAATAGTTTTGCGTGAGTGTCTACTACACAGTTTTACATAATAGCTTTGATTAGATTTTTGGAAAACATAAAAATTAGCAAGTACCTAGTTAATTTGGAACTTAATCGCAATATTTTTTTAATTAGAAGTAGTCATCATGCCTAGGCAGTTTCAATGTTAACTCTGAAACCTAAGAGGAAACGAAATTCGAATGTGTGAAACGGCCCTAAAAACTGAGATTTTCTAAGACGAAACTGAAAAGGCTATTCGAGCTTGTTAGTAAAAATTTAAAGTTCAACAATGTACCTTTATAAAGAGGGAAACTTGTCATTAGTCTAAATCTTATAAAACTTACATTTTCAAAATATCGCTGTTGGTTTCTATAAATAAATAAATAAAAAATCGAATAGGTAATTTGGAGGTGTAAATATGTTCCTACAGTTTCATACCTCAACGTCTGCCTTTTACTAAATAAAAGCCATAGCTCATTAAGATACAAGCAAAAGCATGGGTCTCCGAACTAGTGATTGTAAAAATCTTAATTGTCTGCACGAACCGGTCACAATATTTTCTAGCTGACAAAACGTTAACTTCGGAAAACAAGACTCAATTGAAATCTATTATCTGGGACAGGCGAACGCCATAAATCAATGGGGTGCGCAGACGTGGCGAAATGATTAATAGATCGATCGCAAACGAATTAACAGCTGCAGTTATGTGGGCGGAACAACAATATAGAACTGGGTTTATTACGAAACATAGCATAAATATTACGACTTTTGTAGAAAGTAGATTGATTAGTCTATTGGACGGTATTAATCATGGTTTATATGAGATATATTAATATTAACTTCATCATTCGTAGTCAGAATCCGATCTCAATGCCCGAGTTATCTTAAATACCTAAGTGGTGGCAGGTTGCCTCCTGAATTATTCATTTATCTAGATTCTATGTTAAATGTTATATATTTTCAGTGTTAAAGCATTTCTAAAGTAATGTAAAGTTTCCTTTCAAAGTAGATCTTACAAAATTATGGGAGTATGTAATATTAAACGATTCATAAATGTTTAACTAAGTAAGTTCAAAGTCAAGCCACCACATTGATGTAGGTACATATTTCTTAGCTTTTTATGTAGGTATATTCATTTACTTTTCCGTTCTCTGCTGTTGCTGAAAGTAATCTAAACTTTCAGTAAGTAAGCATTCAGTTAAGTATCGAGCTATATTCGGAAGGTCGCGAACTTTAAGCTCGGTAGGTCGACACAATCTTTTATTACGTAGGTACATTTGTAGGTTATAAATCAACCGCAAATTTAAGTTTTATAACCGACGATCACGTGAGTACAATAAAACTATAAGTTGTTTTATCAGCGCAGTTCTTAAAACAGTTTTAAAAACGCTCCGTTTATTTCACTTTTCCGTTCCGAAGGCGTGACTGCTCGATAGTTTACTACGGTTGGTCGCATAAATAAACATTTTATTTCACTCTGTCACACTTCAAATGTTATCTAAACGGTTCCCCTCGAATTTAGCTCGAAAGTTTTGACCGTTGCGTGCTTAGCTTTGTCGTGAATAGCTTCTAAACGAATAGATAACGCTTACTACGCCCGGTCATGCTCAGGGTCTAATGATTAGTGCGAACTGTTGTGCAACTCAAGATTAAGTTATTAAAGTGGTTACAAACTCGTTTATTAATAAAAACGTCGCTTTGTCGCTCAAAGGTGGTGTTTTACAAGTCTACAGACCATGATTTGCGACCTTTTGCGACATAACAATGTTGTTAGGAAACTGGTAAAATTATAGGTTTCAATCTTGAATCTAAACCAGAAATAAAATATGTCATTTCCTGTTTTATATCTTGCAGTTCCAATTTATGTAGTTCCAATAATGGGCCGTCGGCGTAGTCGTTGGTGACCTTTCAAAATGTTCTCCATAGATTTTGTATGACTGACATACGCCCGTTTCCCATATTCAATCCTTGTCCAAATCCGGATTTCACGTACGTACCTAAATACGAGAATTATATTTTTTTAACGATAGAATCGATTGTACCTTACTAGTGTCATCATCCGTATCTTATTGACAATATCGGAACCTAACTAGACTACCAAAATAAATACCTAGTTGCTGCTAGTTAGGAATAAAAACCACGTAAATTTTCCTCCACATATCTCTCTCACTCACTCGTCCCAGCATTCCAAAACGAGGAAAAGGGTTGGATAATTGAATATGTCGCAATAGTTTTCCAGGGACCCTATGTTTAACCAGGGTGCCTGCGAGGGCTGTCAATCAGTGGTGACTCAGTGATTAAGGTCGGGTCCCTCCGAAATGAAATTCCGCGGGTGACCGTGGGGTTGACGGAGATGCGGGTTCACCGCTAACCTGCCGTGTTGTATTCATATCATGAGGTACAGTCACCACCACATGAGACTATTATTTTTGTTGTAAGCTCCTATTAAAAATAAATATGTGTAGTTTAAATGTCAATGTGCCATCCTTTGTAAAATGCATAAAATTTCTTTTAAGGTTCTTGCTGGTGGTATTAGGTATAATTGGTGGTTGCTAAATAATTTTATTGACCGTACATTACTATTAATAATCCGCTAAAGATCCGTCCTATTAGATAGTGAAGGAACAAAAGATACCGGTTTATTCCCTAGCTAGAGCACAAAATATTTTTCCATAGGGTTTTAGTTTTACAAACCCATAGGTGACAAGATCACCCCACAGTATACACGAAGAAGAAGAATTAAAATTAATACTTAGTCTTAAAACTTAAGACCACCACACACCATTTTCATAAACATCTGTTTTTTAATCACATAACATAAATTACGGCGTCGTAATTCCTTACACGACTTTACTTGTTTGTTTTCAATTACGAAATATTCCATTAACTAAATGTTACTGCATTCCAATAGGGTACGTTAATGAACGCCCAATTAAACTATTAAATTATCATTTCTATTTGCATAATTGTGTAAGGGCAGCTGGCGACAGCCAGGTCAGCCCTGTCGGTCACCAGATTAACTGACACAAACCCACTTTAGTGCTCCAACTGACATGTATTCAGTTAAGAGCTTACGTCATAGGTTCCCTTTATTTACATCATATTTGTACGTGGTTTAGTTCTAACTCATTCTTAGAAAGGTTTCATAAATACCTTTTCAGGGCTGTCTCTCGCTTGCAATAAATAATAAAATTCGAACTTCTCCTATTATTCTTCTAATTAAATTCGTTGCGGATTTCAAGACATTTTAAGGTATCTCGTGACACTCGACTTTTACTGGTTTGGTTTCGAAGCCAAACTAGATCCTTAGAAGTAGGTAAGTATGCAGAAGTTGTATTGGAGCGGGTTTATCGTCATTTCAGAAGTCTGTCAAGCACAAGCTCGTTAAAAGATAAAGTGTACTTATGTATAAAAATGTAATTATACCTAATTATGTAACAAGAAAGTACCTATGCTATGTAATACGTCTGTCCTCATTTATTCATATTAGTTTGTCTCACTATTGTTGGTTACACTTTGCTTAAACATGGTCTACAATAAATAACTCAACAAACGTAATTAATATTGCTGTGACAAGCTTGTAAATGAAATTAGCGGTGTTATTACCACTAGATTGTCATTAACTCATTAACATAATTCTGATTTATGATCCAGGCGATGTTTGGCACATTGATCAACGAAAAGTGAACTTCTGGAGACACATGTTCTACTCGTATTGCTTCAAAATAATTACCAATTCGCATGCGAAAAACATGTGTTTTGAAAGCTTCTGTTATGTATTGAGTAGACAGAAAACTAAACATTATGACGTTAGGAAGAAGTGTAATGTAACCATGGATCAGGATGTAGAGGGGTTATTCCCAAAGGTACGACTATCTATGTGTAGACAGACATGTAGGGCATAGTTATCAAAATATTGTATTTGAGTGAGAGTCAAGATAGACCTACTTTGTTAATTAACAGCGTAGAATATCCAGGAGTTACTTTTGTCAGCTAGGAGCTATGTTATGTCTGAAATCTGATTACACGGGCTATTATCTACTAAGTATGTTAATTCATATACCAGCGAAATTATTCGATTCCTCTTGATAATCTAGATGCTATCATTGTTAGGATTATATTATCTTTGGAAGTGTATTAAATATTAAAAAGTTAACTGTTTCCGGTAGAACGCTCTTCCCTCTTCCGGCTATGTACGAACAAGATGTGTCTGTGTAAGAACCCGAATAATAAATGCTTATCTCGCTAACTATCGGTCTTTTCATTAAAGAAACACAAGTTCTGATAGGTTATGGGCCCAGACGCCCGTTAGTTAGAGTTAGGGAAAGTATTAATTGTAGATTATTCGGGAAAAAGCGGATTTGTGAAATATAAAAATGGCGATGTCAAGTAGTAACACGCCGCTACCGCAATTGAGTGCAGGGGCATACGACAACTGGGTTTTCAGGATAAAATGCATACTCGCAGAAAAAGGTCTAACAGAAGTTTTGGATATAAAGAAAATAGTAGACTGTGATGAGAAGATGAAACTCATGGATGCAAAAGCGAGAAGTATCATCGTCCAAAGCGTGACAGACCAACACTTAAACCTGATAAAAGAAAGCACAAGCGCGAAAGAAATGTTAGAAGTTTTGAAAAACACATTCCAACGAAACACGGTCATATCAAAAATATGCCTAAGAAGAAAGTTATTGACTTTGAAACATACAGGAAAATTAGAAGAATATTTCGCCAATTTCGACAATCTTATAAGAGAATTAGAAGTGTCAGGAGAGAAAATTGCAGAAAATGAAAAAATCAGCTACCTCTTAACTGGATTGGGAGAGGAATTCAACGCAATAATAACAGCAATGGAAACGGTAAACCAAGAGCTAAGGCTCGACTTCGTAAAGTCTAGATTGCTTGACAATGAGATAAAGAGGGAATATAGTAGCACAGAACCACAATCTTCATTTGTCATCAAATGCTATACATGCCATAAAAAAGGGCATAAATCCTTCGAGTGCAAAAGCCGAGGACGAGGCAGAGGCCGCAGATATAGAGGTACTACAAGAACACAGTATAATGAAACAGCACAACAGAAAAAGTGTCAGTGGCATGGTCATTTATCACAGAGGAAATCCTATATCATGGTCATCCAGGAAACAGCAAGCTGTCGCCCTTTCAACTGCGGAAGCAGAGTATGTCGCCGCCGCTATGACTGTGAGCGAGCTATTATTTGTGAGGGGACTTGCAATCGATTTTCAAGACAAAAGTGATGCAGTGTTATATGTGGACAATCAAAGTGCGATTAAAATGGTGATGAACAGTGAAAACACTCGACATTCGAAGCACATAGACATTAAATTTCATTTCGTGAAAGACATAGTTTGTAATAATATTGTAAGTGTCAAATATGTAAGTACAAACGAAAATACGTCAGATATTTTGACTAAATCACTGTGTAATATCAAGTTCAGTTATTTTCGTGAGAAGTTATTAGTTTTGTAGTGATTTCATTTAAAGTTTTGTTTACATTAATAGAACAGTGTGAAGTGAGTTGCATGTGTCACTAGTTGTCATTAATGTCAGTTTCTGAAATGTCAAATTCTTTTTTTTAATGTTGCCATACTAAAACATAAGTGGAATATTGTTATTAGAAGTTTTTATTAGTAGATAAAAATTATTTTGTTTTGCAATTAAAAGTTAAAGCCTAACTTGTAATTGAGAGGGAGTGTTAGGATTATATTATCTTTGGAAGTGTATTAAATATTAAAAAGTTAACTGTTTCCGGTAGAACGCTCTTCCCTCTTCCGGCTATGTACGAACAAGATGTGTCTGTGTAAGAACCCGAATAATAAATGCTTATCTCGCTAACTATCGGTCTTTTCATTAAAGAAACACAAGTTCTGATAATCATGATTTCTACATAACTAAACATGATTATTTATGTACGCCTATTTCAAGTAGTGGATATGGTAATAAGAGCTTTGAATTGTTAGTAATGGACCGTTTTAGATTGTAAATCGACGTCCATTGATCTGATTTAAGTTCATAATTCCAGAATAATGTAATGAGGTTTTTATAATAAGTATCAATCATAAATTCATGAATTAGGTGATTTATATGGACGTTTTACCGCAAAAAGGTAGTTCGATGAATAAGTAGCAGTTTGTACAATAAAAATAAATAGATTTTTTGTTGCTAGTAATAATATAACTGAAGTTGCCCTGAAATTCAGATTAAATGTTTTTTTTTAAATTCAAGTAATTTTGAAAAAATGCGCAGTGTTTTTAACTTTTACTGTGGAATGTTAGGGGATGTCATAAATTATACCACTTTCATAAAATTGATCATGCTTTAAATTGTTTCTATGAATTATTTTGTGCCCTATTTTAATTAATCCTTTATGTGCGTGTACTTTCAATGTACTTATCTATATTCTATTATATAAAAGAAAGTCGTGTTAGTTACTCCACTTATAACTCAAGAACGGCTGAACCGATTTAGCTGAAAATTGTCAGAGAGATAGTTTAGAGCCAGGAGAAGGACATAGGATACTTTTTATCCCGTTATTTATTGCCATTAAGGCGGAACAAAGTTCGCCGGGTCAGCTAGTATGTATATAAAAGAAAGTCGTGTTAGTTACTCCACTTATAACTCAAGAACGGCTGAACCGATTTAGCTGAAAATTGTCAGGGAGGTAGTTTAGAGCCAGGAGAAGGACATAGGATACTTTTTATCCCGTTCGAAAAAAAAGTCTGCTTATTTATTGCCATTAAGGC